>NC_041392.1:4435825-4440062 GCF_002162155.2 Triticum dicoccoides
ATCCGCAGCAGAGGGTGGTAGGCGGCCAGATCTGAAGCCGCGGAGCCGAAGCCGCCGCCGCCGCCACGCCCTGGCTCGCATCCACCGGATACCTCGCCGTCCACACGGCCGAGGGGCACCGGCCCGCACCTGCGCCACCATGCGCCGAGGATCCGGTGGCGCCAATCCCGCCGGGGCCGCCGCCCCGGGTCCCGAGGCCCCCCGCGAGTGATGCAGGGCAGCAGGAGAGGCCCCGCCGCCACCTTCATCAGCAGCGCCCCGGGCGAAGCCGGCGGCTGCCTCAGGCGGCGGCGAGGAGAGGGTTGGAGGGGGAGGAGACGGCGGCGGCGGGCTAGGTTTTCGGCCCTCAAGTCGCCCGAGAGGGCGACGCGAGGGAGAGGGAGCACTGTATCATCTATTCCAGGTGAAGCATACCTACCTTGAATGCTCCCAGAGTTCCAGGTGAAGTATTGTATTTATCCTCCAAACACAATCTAAATTGAGATAGATAGATCATAGCATGGCGTGTCGAGGTCTCAACATCTGAATTGTACATATAGATAGATCACAGTAGTATCTCTGGTTCCCCGCAAAAAAAAAGTAGTATATCTGGTTAACTGAAACTCCACTATGTAAGTATAGAAAAACAAATGCTAGCTAAACTGATCAGCTACAGAAACGTTCTCATATTGTATTGTCGGACCTCTCCACTGCAGTTGATGAGCCAATTTAAAGTCCCTAGCTAGTTGACAAGTACTTACTACTAGTAATTTTAGCATGACATCCCCAACCAGTATAGCATAACTGGTCCATCTAAGTTCCTATTTATTGATTATTAAGGTCTGTCCACTCTTGATCCCGAACGCAGGGGCCAAAGTCGTCAGTAAGGACAAGAAGCAAATAAATTATCCTTCCCTTAGTGAAGTTGTTCACCTGGAAGGCCTTGGAGATGATATCGTCGTGGAGGCAGACGCGGTTCCGGCAATGGCGGCAGCTGTACACCCGCGGCTCGGCCAATTCCGCCATCTCCAACCAATCTGATAGACCAATCAAATTAGGAATCAAATAACTGCACAACCAAGCAGGGAAACCAGGTCCAATCTCTCAGGAAGGATCAACAAGGAAAGAACCCGCTAAGCCCAGAACGTATATGAATAAGCTAGGTATCTTCTTTGGGCATCTTAATTGATTCCATCTTGATCATACAAAAACTGAAGGTAAGGGATTATCTAATAATCCAGCGGCAATCAAGGTTTTGGTTGCCGAATGAGGCAATTTTACCGAGGGGGACTGGTAAACGTGGCTACCACGGTTACCAAGAAATACCGAGAATATTTCAAACGAATTTTATAGTTGAATTTTGAATTCAAATAAATGAATGAATGAACATTCGAGCCAAGAGACCTCTCAAAACAGGAACTAGGTTGCTACCAACACGTCAGAACCAACTCTCATGTCATTAATTAGATCCTACGTATTTTTATTTTAAATCGAGTGTTTAAATTCAAAAAATTGGTATTTTTTGCTCGGTATGGGGATTTATTGAGGGGCATGGAAATATGCGGTAACCATGGGAAATCTCGAAGTTTCGACCAGTAACCAAAACCTTGGCGGCAATGCAGAGTGTCCTCTTATCTTTTTTGTTTTGTTTCGTCACATGTTTGTTTTGTGCACTAGTGCTAGTCTGCTAGACAGTGAGAATCGGTAGTGGTGAGAATGTATAGCAACTGAAGAAGCCTCTGATTAAAAGAGGTGAAGCATACCTACCTTGAATGCTCCCAGAGTCCCAGTGGTGCGTCCTCCTTGTCCTTGAGTGGCACCCGGCAGCAGTTCACCGGTGGTGTGGAGGTGGTTGCTGATACCCTTTGTGCCTCTTTGACTGAAGAAGAAGCATCACTCGATGCGAAATTCCCCATGTCTGCAGCACCAGATTCAGTGATGCATGTTAGGATGTCAGCACTCAGCAGCAACGGAGCAAGCAGCAGCAAGCAAAAATCAAGCAGCCGCAGTGTGCTGTCGGCGCCGAACAGCAGGAGCAGCACGGGCCTGCCACGAGCGGGAGCGGCAGCAGCACGTTCGTTCAGGTCGAGGACGCGGGAGACGACCTAGGGGCCGGGGGCGGTCGGCCAGCAGGGGCACGGGGCGGCGCCGAGCTCCTAAACCTAACCCTTGGTCGCCGCCGCGGGGAGAAGGGGATGAGCGGGAGAGGTGGAAGACGACTCACCGTGCGTCGCCGGAGAGGAGCACCGGCGCTTCCCCGCCGGTGGAGAAGCGCCGCCGTGGAGTGCGTCGCCGACGAGAGGAGGGAGGAGAAGCTGAGGCGAGAGAGATGGGGAACGATCGACCTCCTCTCCACTCCAGTGTTTCAGTGTCAATTGAGTCGGCACGGGCATTTACGGGATTTCACGTGGGGCCCACTTGTAAGAAAATGGAAAAGGAATGATTAAATTATACTCTATCTTGAACTAAAATCAAGATGAGTAATTTGAAACAGAGGGAGTACTAGTTTCCATTCATGTCTTCCGTCAGACCTGAATCTTTTCTTTTAAAAAGAACTCTATTCTGTTAGAGCCCACAACCTGTGGTGTAGCATTTTCACATTCATTCAAGAGTAACCTGCATATCGCCCGCATAAAGTAAAGTTCATTGCTTTCTATAAAATCATGAGTGTCCATGAGGCCAAGAAAATACTGTTTTTCTTTCATACTAAAGCCTGAAGAACCCAATTGCATAAGATTTTTCTTAAAGAAACCTAGGGAGGAGATAGTCTCACTTTGCTTAGGAGTGGAGGTTGGAGTCGTACACTAATAGAAAAAGAGTCATTTGTCCCGGTTCTAGAGGGCCTTTAGTCCCGGTTTGGAACCGGGACTAAAGGGTCGGTACTAAAGGCCCCCTACGAACCGGGACTAAAGGCCCTCCATGTGGCTGATGTCTGGAGCTTCACCTAACACCAACCGGGACTGAAGGAAATGTTACGATTTTTTTTTAAAATCAATTTTTTTTACAATTTTTTTTTCTGATTTTCAAATTTCTAAATTATTTTACAATTTAATCTTTAATCACCCCTCATCACTACTAAATTTAACTTCTAATCTCTAATCACCCTTCATCATTCCAAATCATCTAACTTCCCGACCAGTCACCCATCCTCTCACTACTTCAGCCTGAGCACGCTTAACTTCTGAGTTCTATTCCCCCTCATTTTCAAGTCTGCACTTGTTGCTTTCCTGACAATAGTAAGATGTCAATACTATTAACCCTGAGGAGTTTAGCTTGAGCATGAAGTCACATGTTTCACTGTTTGAGTGTGAAACTATTATTCTAAAAAACAATAATTATTTAGTAACACTAATATTTCTTGAGTAAGTAGTTTGACCAAAATTCAAAAGAAATGAAAATAATTATTTAGTAACACTAATATTCTTGAATAATTATGTAGTAACACTAATACTTCTTGAATAAGCAGTTTGACCAGATTTAACCAAAATTCAAAAAAAACTTGAAATTTGAGCATATCTTTTTTTCTTTTTGGAATTTGAGGATTCTAAAAATTTGCAAACAGGCCTACGGTAAATCGAATGCAGATTTTCGTGCTGAACATTTTGGTATATTATACTTTTTTTCGACATCGTATGCAAAAGTTATACCCGTTTTACTTTTTCATGAAACTTTTTTGCAAAACATGTCTAAATTTAAGTTTTTTAATTTTCCTAACTAGTAGATATAGTAATATAACTACATCACGAAGGATTTTATTTTTTGAAGCTTTTATCATTTCTTTTGTTTTTTTTAAAACTGAAATGGCGATACAGGGGGGGATGGGGGGTAGAGTTTGAGAAATGTGCCCTTTAGTCCCGGTTTGATATACGGACCGGAACTAAAAGGTGGGACTAAAGGGCCCATTTGAACCGGGACTAATGCCTTTAGCCGCTCGAACCGGGACTAATGCTCACATTAATCCCGATTCGTAATGCAGCCGGGACTAATGTGTATATTGCGCTGTAACCAAAGCTCTGTTTTCTACTAGTGGTACATAGGAGCTTGCTGGTGTCGACGGAAGAGATGTGCAGCTCATTCCTCGCGTGGTGATGGCAGTGACCGATTCATCGAGCAGAACTGGGGATGACCAGACAAATTGTTGACGACGAGAAGAACTTGAGGAAGGTGCAGAGGAGCGTTGGGCTTCTTTCCCACAAGGAGCGGCACAAAAATGCTAGACCTAACTTACGTTCCTTCCATTTCTTTAAGCTAATTAACA
>NC_041392.1:4440465-4450038 GCF_002162155.2 Triticum dicoccoides
TTCTCTCCCAACCAAATCTGGCCACCTCAGCTTCTTCGTAGGTTATGTAGAAAAAATTACGTAGATGTAGCAAAGCTCCGGAACGGCAGCAGATCCAAACAGTACATGTGCACTACACTCTTTTTGTAATTTTGACCGATTTGAGTGGAGTGGAATGGTGTTCAAAAAAAGATTTCAGTGGAATGTATACTTACAGTACTGTTTTTTTTTAGCGAAGCAACACACCCCCTCCCAAAAAAAAAGGTTTGGGCCTTGTCCTGCCAAGCGGACGGGGTGCAGGCTTATTCTCTGCCTGGGCCAAAACTGAATGGGCCGTAGCAGCTACCGCACCGCCTAATTTTTCTCTCAATCAAAAAAAGTTCAGTGCGGGTGTCCTAACAAAGAAAAAAAAAGTTGTAAAAAACACAAAGAAAAAAGAACTAGTTCAGTCAGTGCGGAGCTCTGCTCTGGTCGTCTTCATCCCCCGCCGGCCGATCCCCATCCCATCCCCGGTCTCCCGCCGTCCGTCGCTAAGCGGCGGAGCGGCCGGCCGGGGCGGTGGGCTATCCTGTTCTGCCATGGCGCCGGAGACGAGGAGCAGGAGGACGAGGGACCCGCGCGCATCGGAGACCGCGCCGCCGCCGCCGCCGCCGGTGCAGCGCCCTCGGCTCACGCGCGCCGGAAGCAGGGGGGACGCGCCGACCCGCCGCCGCTCCGGTAAGCACAACACACTCTCTAGTTCCGCATGGCCGATTAGATTAACTGGAGACCTGTAGCTGTGCAGTAACAGAGGTTAGGTGTGTAGGGTTCCAGGGGGGAGTAATCAGGAGATAATAAAATTAATTAGTACAAGTGCTCTTCTCCTACTCCAGTGATGCTTCTTTTATTTGTTTTTCAAGCTAGAAACATGAAATCTCCTACTTGGGGGAAGTCATGGCCAAAGTGATTTATCGCTATTCCATTTCCCAGAAAAATCGCTTGCAGTTAGATTATATACATTCTGCTAAGGCCCCCCTGCTTGAAGCTGCAGATGAATCTTCAAATTAAGATATGGATATGAGAAGTCTTACTACTTGGTAGCATTCTAAAAAAAAAAAAGTCTTGCTTGGTAGCCTACTACTGAAACTAGATGGAAGACAACAACCTTATAGCCATCAGCAAGCCCAACTGATTGCTGGCTCTCCCAGCTGCAACACCTGCAGAGCTTTTTTATATGGTTATAACCCAGCCGTAGATAACCAACCCAAGAGCAATCCAGTCCCATAAAAGGGACATTTTAATACATGGCTGGAACTTCTGATGCGTATAGCAAGTATCAAAGAGCCATCGAGGAAGTTTCATTTTCTCCGGCAGTGTGGTTGGTGGTGCTTATAGCATCAAGGAGGGGTCATATGTATGGATGAATATGCAGTGGTATTTATGGCATTAAGTCAAGCCCTTGTGTCAGACGGAATTTGCAGGGCATGTAAGGTCGACTGGTTTGTGCTTTTTATTGTTGTAAGTGATAAGTGATAATGCTCCCGAGTCAGTTGAGAACCTGGACTCTATATTTTCTTTAAGCTGTCAAAGTTTCATGATATATATTCGGAAGTCTATGTTCTACTGAAATGCCCAATTGATGGTGTTTCAACAGGTCAGGTTAATGAGGATGTCGTGAGCAGATTCCCGCATTTGGAAAGTTCGGTACAAAATGATGTTACACAGTTAAAGGAGGCGACTGGAGAGGACGAGGGGGGCGCGCACATCCAAGACCTTGTTGTCGTCGTTCCGCGGATGACGAGGAGGAGGGCGAGGGAGGCATGTGCATCGGAGACCGCATTGCCATCGTTGCAGCGCGCTCGACTCACGCGTGGCGGAAGCAGGGGGGAGGCGCCGACCAGTGGCCGCTCCGGTAAGTGGAAGACTGTACTACCACCGTAAATCTTTTTAGTCATGCATCGCTTTGTTAGTAGTAATCACCAGATAGATTACCTAGAGACCTGTAGCTGTACAGAGATAGAGGTGCAGGCATATATGTCTAGGGTTACAGGGTGACAAAAAACCAACTCACATGTATGATATATATATCCTTCTGATTTTAAGATGACCCAAGTGATTTAACACTCTTTTCTGGAAAATATCTTATTACTAGATTGTTTAGTTTGTGCTTATGTTCTACTGCTTGAAGCTGTAGATAAATCTTCGAATAAAGCTGTCAAATTGTCATGATATATTAAGAAGTATATGTTCTGCTGAAATGCCCAATTGATGGTGTTTCAACAGGTAAGGTTAATGAGGATGTCGAGAGCAGATTCCAGCATTTGGCAAACAGAGCCATGGAGGCATCGCTGGATTGTAAGTCCCCCCTAATTGGTACTTTTGGTCAAAAGGGCTATCATAACTGCTGCTAGTTATTTCCTCATCAGTTATCCAGAAATTCTCTTACAATGAGATTATCTAGTTCGTGATTAGGTCCCACTGCTTGAAGCTGTAGATACATCTTCAAATAAAAATATGGACATTACAAGTCTTAGTTTAGCCTACTACTGAAACTAGATGGAATAACATCCTTATAGCCCAAAGTCCAACTGATTGCTATCTCTCCCAGCTGTGACACCTGCAAAGCATTATATGGTCAAGCCATAGATAACCTAACAACAATCCAATCCCATAAAAGGTTTTTTTTAATTCTAGCTGTAGATAAATCTTCGAATAAAGCTGTCAAATTGTCATGATATATTCAGAAGTATGTGTTCTGCTGAAATGCCCAATTGATGGTGTTTCAACAGGTAAGGTTAATGAGGATGCCGAGAGCAGATTCCAGCATTTGGCAAGTTCACTACAAAATGATGGTATGCAGTTAAACAGAGCCATGGAGGCATCGCTGGATTGTAAGTCCCCCCTAATTGGTACTTTTGGTCAAAAGGCCTATCATAACTGCTGCTAGTTATTTCCTCATGAGTTATCCAGAAATTCTCTTACAATGAGATTATCTAGTTCGTGATTAGGTCCCACTGCTTGAAGCTGTAGATAAATCTTCAGATAAAGATATGGA
The DNA here is from genome assembly GCF_002162155.2 of Triticum dicoccoides. Taxonomy (NCBI): domain Eukaryota; kingdom Viridiplantae; phylum Streptophyta; class Magnoliopsida; order Poales; family Poaceae; genus Triticum; species Triticum dicoccoides. The sequence goes on from NC_041392.1 coordinate 4,443,479, forward strand.
CATGACAAGTCTTAGTATCCTACTAGTGAAACTAGATGGAATAACATCCTTATAGCCCAAAGTCCAACTGATTGCTATCTCTCCCAGCTGTGACACCTGCAGAGCATTATATGGTCAAGCCATAGATAATGTAACAACAATCCAATCCCATAAAAGGGTTTTTTTAATTCTAGTTCATAGGTAATTAGTTCCTAGCAAATATTTAGTTCCTAGAAATTCTTAGTAATTATAAATTCATAGATATTTTTTAGTAATTCTATACCATTTTTATATGTAGTTACAGTTTATGTAGCTTAATTCTTTTATTTGACAATGTGTAGATATGTCTGGAAACAACTACGCCGCAGCCTCTTCTTCGCAGATGCTAAACGTGGGTGATGAAGCTGTGGAACTGTCGTCACGTCATGACGGTCCCAACATCTTGGGCACATACAAGGATGGGCAGAACAACTACACATCCACTGGTCATGACGAGTCCGGCACCGCCACAAATCCTGAAGATGCGACCGATCGCGATGAAGGGACCGGCCAAGGGGACCAGGCAGCTGGACAACCCAAAAGGCAACGTAAGCCTAGGCGCCGAAACATGCTCGGCACTAATAGGATTGTTATCAACCGAGTGTCTGAGGAGGGTCTACCTGTTAGTCCCAAGAAGGCCGAACAAGGTTACAGGAATGCCCTAGGCTGCATCCTTCGCGAAACTGTGAGCATTAATGAAACCAATCTCAGGTCGAAAGCGAACGAGAATTTGCGAGCGCTCCTCATATCGAAGCTGCACACTCATTACAAGTTCCCGGATGAGTCCCTAGACGAGACCACTCCGGTAAATAACAGAGCCCTCTGCAAGTGGTCCAAGCTTTTGAGTAGTTGGAAATCCAAGGCCAAAAGCGAATACCTTAAGAAAGATTACGAAACTGAGATAAAAAAGATCTGGCCTTTGGTTTCCGAGGAGGACTGGAACCTGTTCAAGCAGCACTGTGAGACCCCTGAAGTCAAGGAGATGGAAAAATGGGGAAAGGATATGTGGGCTAAGAGCATTGGTAACCGCACCCTTGGCAGCCGTGGTTACCCAGGGAAGAAGCCAAAGTGGGACAAGCAGGACACTGAGTTCGGTGCAGCTGGCAACTATCCTGTCATGGTGCCAGAGACGAGTAGGAGGGTGCACGCATCGGAGACCGCGTTGCCCTCGGCGCAGCACCCTCGACTCACGCGCGCTGGAAGCAGGGTGGATGCGCCGACCAGTGGCCGCTCCGGTAAGTACAAGACTCTCTAGTTCTACATCGGTAGTTAACCGCCGAGTAGATTAACTAAGACTTGTAGCTGCGCAGTAATAGGGTTACAGGGCGCTGGAACAGGGGGGAGTAATAAGGAGATTTTTTTTATCTCCTACTTCAGCGTCACTTTTTTGATTTGTTTTCTAAGCTGGAAACCCAGTTCCCATGTATGATATATCCTTCTGGTTTACCAATCTTTATTTCTTCAATGGTTTCCCTCTTTTTTATGTTTTTTCTTTGTTTTTCTCCGGTTTTATAGTTTTTCAAGTTTTATAGGGTTTTATTTATTTAGTTATTCTTTGCTTTTTTCTGTTTCTTTTTTCTTTGTTATAAATTTTATATTATTTTTTTAACTGGTTTTCTTTCGTTCTTCGTTATACTTTTTTTATTTTTTGCTTTTCTGTCGATTTTCATCTTTTTTTTTCAAGACATGTTAACTTTTTCCCAGTTTACAATATTTTGTATACATTAGAAACATTTTTGAAATACATTATTAACATTTTCTGAAAACATACATTTTTGGTTGTCTACTTCTTTAGAATATTGATGTCTTCTTTTTTTCCATGCACATATTACGTTTTTGGGTATATATCTAATAAATTTTTCTTATATAGAAAATTTGTGAATACATGATTAACATTTTTAGTACATGATTAACATTTTTCCACTGCTTGAAGCTGTAGATAGTTCTTCGAATAAAGGTATGAATAACCCAAGAGCAATCCAATCCCATAAAGGGGCATTTTTATACATGGTTGGAACTACTGATGCGTATAATAAAGTATGGAAGAGGTATTGAGGAAGTTACATATTCTCTGGCAGTGTAGTTAGTGGTGCTTATAGCATCAAGCAGGGGTCCTATGTATGAATATGCAGTGGTATTTAACTATTTATATCATTAAGTGAAGCCTTGGGCATGTAAGGTCGACTTGTCTGTGCTTTTTGTAAGTGATAGTGCTCCCGAGTCGGTTGAAAACGTGGACTCTAGATTTTCTTTAAGCTGACAAATTTTCATGATCTATATTCAGAAGTATATGTTCTACTGAAATGCCCAATTGATGGTGTTTCTACAGGTCAGGTTAATGAGGATGTCGAGAGCAGATTCCAGCATTTGGCAGGTTCAGTACAAAATGATGTTATGCAGTTAAAGGCAGCGACCGGAGAGGACGAGGGAGGTGTGCACGTCCAAGACCTTGTTGTCGTCGTTCCACGAATGACGAGGAGGAGGGCGAGGGAGGCATGCGCACCGGAGACTGCGTTGCCGTCGTTGCAGCGCACTCGACTCACACGCGGTGGAAGCAGGGGGGAGGCCCCGACCAATGGCCGCTCCGGTAAGTGGAAGACTGTACTACCACTGTAAATAAATCTTTTTAGTCCCGCATCGCGTCGGTAGTAGTAATCACCAAATAGATTACCTAGAGACCTGTAGCTGTACACTGGTAGAGGTGTAGGGTTACAGGGTGACAAAAAACCAACTCACATGGAGGCATCACTGGATTGTAAGTCCCCCCTAATTCGTACTTTTGGTGAAAAGGGCCATCATAACTGCTGCTAGTTATTTTCTCAGGAGTTATCCAAAAAAAATTCTTACAATGAGATTATCTAGTTGGTGATTAGATCCCACTGCTTGAAGTTGTAGATAAATCTGCAACTAAATAAATGGACATGACAAGTCTTAGTAGCCTGCTGAAATAGATGGAATAACATCCTTATAGCCCAAAGCCCAACTGATTGCTATCTGTCCCAGCTGCGACACCTGCAGAACATTATATGGTTATAAGCCATTGATAACCCAAGAAGAATCGAATCCCATAACAGGGGGATTTTTAATTCTAGTTCCTAGCAAATATTTCGTTCATAGAAATTTTCAGTAATTATAGATTTTATAGATATTGTTTTAGTAATTCTATAGCATTTTTATATGTAGTTACATTTTGTGTAGCTTAATTCTTTTATTTGACAATTTACAGATATTTCTGGAAACGACTCCGCTGCAGCCTGTTCTTCGCGGACGATAAGCGCGGGTGATGAAGCTGTAGAACCGTCATCACGTCATGGCGGCCCCGACGCCTTGGGCACATACACAGATGGGCAGGACGACTACACATCCACTGTTCATGATGAGTCCGGCACCGCCACAAATCCTGAAGATGCGACCGATCGCGACGAAGGGACCGGCCAAGGGGACCAGGCAGCTGGACAACCTAAAAAGCAACGCAAACCTAGGCGCCCAAACATGCTTGGCACCGATAGGATTGTTATCAACCGAGTGTCTGAGGCTGGTCTACCTCTTAGTCCCAAGAAGGCTGAACAAGGTTACAGTAATGGCCTAGGCTGCATCCTTCGCGAAACCGTGAGCATTAATGAAACCAATCTCAGGTCGAAAGCCAATGAGAATTTGCGAGCACTCCTCATATCGAAGCTGCACACTCATTACAAGTTCCCGGATGAGTCCCTAGACGAGACCACTCCGGTAAATAACACAGCCCTCTGCAAGTGGACCAAGCTTTTGAGTAGTTGGAAATCCAAAGCCAAAAGCGAATACCTTGAGAAAGATTACGAAACCGAGATAAAAAAGAAGTGGCCTTCGGTTTCTGAGGAGGACTGGAACCTGTTCAAGCAGCACTGCGAGACCCCTGAAGTCAAGGAGATGGAGAAATGGGGGAAGGAAATGCGGGCAAGGAACATTGGTCACCACACCCTTGGAAGCCGTGGTTACCCAGGGAAGAAGCCGAAGTGGGACAAGCAGGACGCTGAGTTTGCTGCAGCAGGCATACCAAACCCCTTCAAGGAATTTGAAAACCCGCGTGAAAATGATTACATCAGGGGCCGGTGCAAATACGATGAAGAGACTAAGACATGGGTATTGGACGAGAAAACGGCGAAAGTCAAGGAACTCCTGGTAATTGATTAACCTGCTTATTTTTTGTTATACTAATTAAGTATAGATTTCTTTCCAAGTAGTCACATTTCTAAACTGTCACCTCCGTATTGTAGAGGCAGTATCATGTGGAATCTCAAAGCTCCCAGGAGTCGGAGTCCTCGGCAAGGTGGGACGACCCTCTGAACAGGTCGATCAACGTGGTGCTCGGCAAGGACCCGAAAACGAGGCCGGCTTATGGTCGTGTGAACGGCGTCGGGCTGAATGAAAAATGGGACACGCATTATCCCGAAGACCGCGAGCTTGCGAGGCAGAGAAGGAGAGCCGGCCGAGCTAGTTTTGAATCCAGATTGGCTGGAATGAGAGAAGAACTTAAAGAAGAAATGAGAGAGGAAGTCGAGGTGAAAGCCAAAGCCATGGCGACAGCACAAGTCATGGAAATGTGGCCCGATCTAATTGAGGCCGTCAAGCGAAGTTTAGCATCGGGGCAAACAGCGCCACCATCATCCTCTGTCACGTTGGCGCCAGCCAATGTCATTTTGGAGAAAGAGCCGCGTCCTGGTGCACATCATAGCAGCCGCTCTGCCCCTTTCATGGGCTAGAGATCGTCGCTGGCTGATGTCGAGCCCTAACGGTAAGCGTTGCTGGCTGAACGAATACCTTCTTCCATGGTTCGTTGTTCAGATCTCTAACATCACCGATGCGTACATGTTTCGCAGGAAGACACTGCGCGCACTCTCCTCGCCAGGGTGAAGGACCAAACGGCACGATGCTGAACCTAATGAGTTTGATGCAAGTTTGGATTTTCATCTTCTTCATACTTTGTGTGGAATACTGCTATGTTACATTGGCTGCTAGGGCTCATTATTATGTTTGTGTCCATCCTTTATTGAGAGAGGACTCCCTAGTTTGTATGTACCTTTTGTGCCTGGAGAAGTATCTATAATGACCTTTGAATAAACTGAATTTCGAACATGCACTTCTAACAAGAATCCCTTTATACATACATCTAGCAAAGATCTGGTAATTGTCAATAGCAACTTGCTTGTTTTCCTCTTTTTTACTGCACAACCTCTTTTAAGAGTGCAATTTTTCTTATTTCTCATTTCTTTTATTACACAATCTCTTCAGTTTTGTGACTTGTTACACTTGTATTTTCTGGTGGCTTAGTTGTGACTTGTTATAATTTGCATTTCGGTTTGCAATTTTAAGCAGTTGATGCCTTGGTGGAATAGATACCAAAGAATCTTGAAACTAGTCATAATAAAATTACAGTAAAATGGAAATCTGAATATGCATCTGTGTGTCTAACAAGACTCCTTCAGTACACATAATACTATTTTAGTAGCATGTTTTGGGAATTGTCTTTATTTATTTATTGCAGAAGCTTTTGATTTTTGAGCATGTGTTTCTCCCAGGGTGTTTGTTCTTGCTGCATATGGCCAGCTAATAGCATGATTTAGCTTGCATACCGAGTGCTTTAACTGATATTTTCGCACCTAGCTCTTTTGGTGGCTTGTCAGTGACTTGGTATACTTGTGTTCAGTTCCCGATATTAGGCGGTTGGTACCTTGATGGACTAGTTATATGAAATTGGTTGTTATTTTTTCCGCATCTCTCATGCTTATACTGTAGGGGTAAAGTCCATGCCCTGTTAGCAATGCATTGCAAGAATTGTTTTCTTTTGTCTGTTTCCTGAAATAGTGTTTTATAATAAAACCGTTCCTGGTGTTCCGTAACACAGAGCATCGTGTGGTCATGCAGCTAAATTTGTTATTACTCCCTCCGTTCCTAAATATTTGTCTTTTTAGAGATTTCAAATGAACTACCACATACGGATGTATATAGACATATTTTAGAGTGTAGATTCACTCATTTTGCTCCGTATGTAGTTACTTGTTGAAATCTCTAGAAAGACAAATATTTAGGAACGGAGGAAGTAGTTTGTAGGTTGTAGAATCAGCAACTCGTAGTTGAATTGATTAGAGTTGGCCCCAAGGACGCTACTTGTGTCCATTTCATTTTCCCCTATCCACAGAAACTTGTAGAATACTACCTGAATTTTACTCGGATATCAGATTCAAATTGGATCATGTACAACGAAATCTTTCTCAGGATCACCATACAAACTAAACTGCAATCAACAATCACACTCACGGGGGTAGGCTACATTTAGTTGCTTTTTCTCTCCTGTTTTTATTACTCCCTAGTTCTAACAAGAATCCCTTTATTAATTAGGATAATTGCAAGTACATGCCGGTCCGAAAATTTTGAATGAAACATTGAATTTAAAACATTTTAGCTTCACAAGATATATGCAAGTTTTAGCACATAAGTTCACAACCGGGCTTCCTAGTTCAAGTGGTAAGCCCACCCTCTCCTTGTGCATAAGGTCTTGAGTTTGA
>NC_041392.1:4450181-4489973 GCF_002162155.2 Triticum dicoccoides
CCTATGTTAGCCGTAACATCAGCCCCTACGCTAAGATTCATGCTGCGAGATCAAACGGTCATCAGATATCATTTCCCTTCAATGAAGTTAGGATGTGTGCGACACCAAATGTACACTCAAAACCTGATTGCTTCTTCTTCCTCAGAATCAGATCTCATGTTGTTTTTTTGGGAGAACATAAAGGAGCGTTCACCCTAGTAGCTGGTTGCAACTAACAGTTCAAAAAACCTGACGTGGCATCAGCCCTGCTCCAAGATCCAGGCCACGAGATCAAACGGCAAACATGGCGTTTGCGGGGAAAACCTTCCCCGTGAATGTTCGCCAGATATAATTTCCCTTTAATAAAATTAGGATGTGTGTGGCACCAAATGTACTCTCAAAACCTGATTGCTTCTTCATCAGAATTCCATTTTCTACTGCTATTACAATGCAAGACCCAGGTATCAATAGACAACCATACATTCTAGAAATTTGTGTTTAGATATATGTCAGATAACATGCTTTAGAGCTGATATTTATAAGCCTCAAACGGAACATAATACATACATATATGCTATGATTTTGATTTTTATTCCCCAAATCAATTTATGTAGTCTTGCAATTTTTCTTTTTCTTGGACCTTGGGACACTCGATTGAATGAATATTTAGAATAGTCAACGCATCAAATACAAAATAATAATAATAATAATAATATATTTCAAAATATTATATATTTACTAAAAGTATAGTTTGTGTGATAAGTGCTAGAACTATATACAAATATGTTATCATTTTTTCTATGTGTAACGGAAAACATTATAAGTAAAATTAAACAGTGAATTTATAAGTTATAGAAATAAAAGTTTGTTATAAATAAATAAAGATTAGTTTTATCATATTTATAAGAAATTAAATGTCATTTCCTTTGAATTTAGATATATTATTTAAAAAGCACTGCTCAAAATTGATAAGATCATGGGATTATACATAAAGATAGGATTTCATACCAGCTGGTTGTTTACGTGGCTGCCTAGCCGTTTGCAAATAATTGAGGTATCCGCATCAACCCTTGTCACCGTCGACGACAAATTAATGGCAATTACCGAATACACCTGCAAAGGCACCTCTTCTTCCCGGTCCTTTGCCGGTGGTCAACAGGCCACGTAGCAGCGGGTAACGTATCAGCCAATCAGGCAGTGCGCACGGAGAGTGACGGCGGGCAGTGATTTTTTCCTTTCCTGAGCGGATTTTGTGTGGGTCGGAAAGGGGAATTCATGCAAATCATATTCACCACCCGCGGGCAACAAATGCATGATGGGATAACGCCCGTGAACAGTAAATGGATGATGGGTGTGCCACCTCAGTTCAATGCCTTCCCTCACACCCACATATGTTTTGTTCATCATTTTTTCATTTTTCGTTTTGTGGTTTTATTTTATTATTTTTAGTTTGTTTTTTAATTTATTCATAGTCCTTTTTGTGTTTTTCATTTCCCCTTATGTTGGTTTCTTTTTTCTTTTAGGTTTCTATACTATAATTTGTTCTAATATAATATATTGTGAACAATTTCATATATAGTGACCTTTTTAATGTATGCCAAGCTTTTATTTAATATACTATGAACATTTTTTAATACTACAAACCAAACTATTTTTTATTGTAGGATGAACTAATTTTTGAATATACGCTGACTATGTAGAGTGAATTTTTTAGTGTATGTTCACTTTTTGGATGTTATTTAGACAAACTGAACATTTTTTAATACACATGATCCTTTTTTAAAAGAAAACCCTTTATTTCAACTGACTGATTTTTTGGCTGACGCAAACCTCCTCGCGAGCTGTCCGATCATTCAAGATCGTGCGACTCTCGTTTCTCATGCATGCCTAGCCAGACGGTGTCGCTGCAAACGGGCCCAGGTCGATCACGTCTCGCCCACCTATTCCGTGACCTTGAGAGATAGAGGGGTTGCAACATTCAATCCCGAGCCAAGTTCGAGCAGCACCCAGATCTTATCAGACCGCCTGAAGTGACGTCCTCGCGATGGCGATCTTCTGAAACAGTGAAGCTGACGCAAGGACAAGGGTCGGAGTTGCATACATCGATGTCTCAAAGCATGGACGACGACGCTCCATGGCACAGGTATTAAACCCTTCCCCAAATGCACCCCAAAATGTTGGTGATCTGCAAATCGCGTGGAGAAAGCATGCAAATGGCCTTGACGAGCGAACTATTTGGGGGGAGGTGGGGGGGGGGTGGAGTGGAGGGGCTCGTCGGGGCTCGAGTGGAGCGTAGGGCTTGCTTCACAGTAGATGGTCACCCACGTAGTCACTCGTGCAGGTTGATTTGCTTCGTTTCAGGGCGAGTTTCAGAGTAGCTAGTCCGCTGAGCACAACAATCCCACCTGTTATTCGCCGATGATACTTTACTGTTTTTCGAGGCCTCTAGTGCCCAAGCGGAGAATGTGAAGGCTGCTTTGGAACTCTATGGTAAGGCCACTGGACAAAGTCTGAACTATGGTAAATGCTCTGTTTTCTTTGGTGCTACATGCCCTGTGATGATACAGCAGCAAGTTAGAGATGTGTTCGGGGTAACAAGCTTAGTTTTTGAGGAAAAATACTTGGGCCTCCCAACTCCTGAGGGGCGTATGTCCAAGGGACATTTTCAAAATCTACAAACTAGTCTCACAAAGCGTTTGATTCAGTGGGGGATGGACTTCTTGCCCAGCCAGGAAGAGAGGTTTTAATTAAATCAGTTGCACAAGCATTGCCAACCTATATCATGGGTGTGTTCAAGTTACCTTATTCAGTGTGTGATGATTTGACAAGGATGGTGAGAAATTTTTATTGGGGGTCTAGAGAAGGAAAAAGAAAGGTCCATTGGAGAGGATGGGATTACCTTTTACAGCCTAAGAACAAAGGAGGTGCTGGATTCCGTGATTTTCGTATGTTCAATCAAGCATTGTTGGCCCGACAAACTTGGCGATTGTTATCTAGACCGGACAGTCTATGCGCCCAAGTCTTGAAGACCGGACAGGGTCTTCTCAGGTAATGCTTCATCATCGTGGCAAGCTATAAGTCATGGGCTCGATCTCTTGAAGAAAGGCTTAATTTGGAGGGTTGGAAATGGACGGAGTATCAGAGTATGGAGAGACAATTGGATTCCAAAGACCTCACTCATACAAACCGGTGTCACTACAAGGTCGGTGCCGCATACGTTTTGTATCCGGTCTGCTCAATGACAATGGTTCGTGGAACCTGGAACTGCTCCAGCAATACTTCATACCAGTTGATGTCGAAGAAATAATAAAGATAAGAGCATCTCCAAGACTTGGGGAGGATGTCATCGCATGGGGTCCGGGTAAATTTGGAGTCTTCACGGTAAAATCAGCTTACAATATGGCGTTTGAAGAAGCCCACAGGGACTCGGCAGTGGCATGTAGTTCCTCTCCGGACGGGAACAGGAAATGCTGGCAGTTTATTTGGAGATGTAATGTTCCTCCGACAGTGCATAATTTTGCGTGGAGACTGTCGATTGATTCTCTGTCAACGTGGAAAAATAAGCACAAGATTGGTCTGGAATCGTCTAGTGGGTGTCCTGTATGCGGCATGGAAGTGGAGGACAATTTTCACCCGTTCGTGAGATGCCAGTTTGGACGCGACCTTTACTTGTCCATGGCAGAAGTGTGGAGTCTACCTGCTCTAAGTTCGTTTCAACACAGTGGGAAGGAGTGGCTGCTTCATGCACTTGGTGAGCTGAGTGATATTCAGAGATGCATGGTATTATTAATTTTCTGGAGAAGCTGGTATATTCGAAACGAAGTAACACATTCTAAACCCGCCCCGCCCATGGCTGTCTCTATAAGCTTTTTGCAAAATTATTTGGATACACTTCGTGGTATCAAGCTCAACTCCCACTGTGACCCAGCCAAAGGAAAGTGCGGTATTTCTTATTTCACTGCCACACCTCTTGTTAAGGCTCCAGTTCGTGAATCTGAGTGGAGGCCGCCTCACCAAGGATGGGTTAAGCGAAATACGGATGGTTCCTATTCATCTGGTGGTGGTGCGGGTGCCGGGATGATCTTGCGTGATGTTGCGGGTTCGGTCATCTTCTCATCTTGCAGAGCCCTGTTCTCGTGCAGAGATGCTCTAGAGGCGGAGTTGTGTGCATGTATGGAAGGATTGTCTTTCGCACTTCAGCGTTCTGATCGTCCAATCGAAGTCGAGATGGACTCGAGTACGGCGGTGGCTTTGATTTCCTGTGGCGAGGTGGATCGGTCGGTTTATGCTTCTCTGGTTGGTGAAATTAAGTTACTGTTGAGTCTTAGACAATCTTGTATTACTCTTGTTCCTCGTTGTCAAAATAAAGCGAGTGATAGACTAGCTAGTTTTGCTAAAGTAGAGGGTCGAACAATTACGTGGGTCGGTTCAGGCCCTGAGGATGTTTTGAAGTTTGTCCAAGAGGATTGTAAGGACCTGGTAATTGAGTAATACAAGTATTATTCCCGCAAAAAAAAAATTCCACGTCGATAGTGATGGACTTCGATTTTTCTTGCTAGAGTAGTGTTTGAGTGCAGCACATACTGAGATTTATACTCATTGGGCTTCCATTTTTTGGATGTGATGGGGTTTGATTCTTTGCAATTGTGAAGTGCTACTTCATTGCAACTCATACCTTTTTTAGTGGACAAACGCAGAGAGGCTTTTCATCAGTCTAATGGATTATTTGCTTGAAGTATCTAGGGGATGTGGATGTTATGTATTTTTTGTTTTACTAATGCAATGAAAATGCAAGTATGGACTAACGCACATTATATCAAGCATCTATAGTTCTATAATAACGAGACCTGTACTATTCTCAAAATACATAAATGATAACTTGATCTATATAATGAATAAAGATTATCTGAGATGATAAGTTCACCATTTTGCAAAATATTCCTGGCATAACAACTTAACTATTTGAACTACATTGTTTGAACATTTGCACATCAATGAAGAGCTGATTTGAACAGTGGGAAGAAAGGGCTATTTGATATCAAACAAGGTATCCGAGCAGACCAAAACACACATTCAGAAACTTAGATAACAACATCAATTAGCTGTCATAAACATCTCATCACTTCTTCTCCACTTTCTCCACACGGGTAGCCTTCTTCATCCAAGCTCCCAATTGGTGCTGGTTCATCCTCTCAGCACGGAGCTTGCCGTATACCTTGTACGCATCTATAACCTTCACAACTTCGACCAAGTGCTTCTCGCCACTGCGAGTGATGGTCGCCCTGGGCCTGGATGGCCGTAGCAAGCTCTGGAGTAGAATCACCAGCCTTGGAACAAGAAAGCAGTCAGAGCAGGGTGCAAACGTACGAACATGTAAAATACACAGAGAAAAAGGAAAGAAAAGTAGTGGATGCATCCACCTTCGGCGCACCTATGGAGTGAACAGTAAATTCGAAGAAAAAAATGTAAACAAACTAAAAAAATTCTGAAACTTCGTGGATGTGATTATGAGCCAATGTTTTAGGAGCTTGCAAAGTTTGGTCACTGAAAAATATGAAATGATCTCCATATAAACGAAATACAAATGATGCTCTGCACCTACCTTACTGTTCACATGTTTTCAACACAAACTTTGTTTTTTGTACAAAGCTCTATGGGTGTCATTTTGCAACCAAATTTTGCAAGCGCCTAAAACATTTGGTCATAATCACATCCACAAAATTTCAGAATTTTTTAAATGTTTTGCTAAGTTTTTTATCGTGGGTGCACCGTGGGTGGAATGTCCGTGGGTGCACAAAAACCACACTCGAAAAAGAAACTGCCACTATACCTTGACCTTGCAAGAACAACTTGGAAAAATAACAAGCTTGGTCTTGTATCTTGAGACTCTGAAGATTACAGTCGATTTTCTCGTATACAGAGGTGGATTCAAAGTGATTTTAGCCAGAAGACAAAAGGAATGAACTTATGATTGTTCATAGCATGGCGATGACGGCCCCCTTCGGCGTGTGAATGACTCAGCCGGCGACTGTGTTGGAAGCAGTTTCATGAAACGACGAGGATGTCCAGGATCCACACATGGCAACGGCTGCGGCGGTGGCCCAGGAGGACGGACGCTGGGAGGGCTGCGTTGAGCAGGGCGAAGTGGCACGTGGTCGTGCGCCGGAGTGGGGGTTTGATTTCTTCTAGCATGGGCGGGTGAGGCGCGGCGAAGGAGACGCGGCAGGCGGGCGAGGAGGAGCCGCGTGGACAGGCACGTGTTCTTAGAGGCGTTGAGGTGTTTCTATAAGGGTAGTAGATATATCTAGCAAGATCTGGTAACTGGCGATAGCAAGTTGTTTCTTTTCTCTTTTTTACTGCACAATCTCTCCTTTTTGAGATTGCAACTTTTTTTCCCATTTCTTTTTATTTCACAATCTTTTCAGTTTTGTGACACGTTGTGATTCTATTTTCTAGTGGCTTAGTTTGTGACATGTTATAACTTGTGTTTCAGTTGCAACTTAGCAATATTAAGCAGTTCATGCCTTGGTGGAATAGATATGACAGAATCCTTAAAGTGGTTATAACAATTTTTTGAGTAAAATGGAATTGTGAATATGCATCCGTGCCTCTAACAAGAATCCTCTGGTACACATACTATTTTGTAGCAAGCGTGGTGGCTTGTCATTTTAATTATCGCAGAAGCCTTCATTTTTTAGCCCTTTTCCCTCAAGTTTGGTTGTTCTTGCTGCTTATGCCCAGCTTATAGCATGGTTTAGCTTGTGCTGACTTGAGTGCTTAACTAAAATAAATCTAATAGTGTGAAACTGGTTGTTCATTCCCTCGCATCTATAAGCTCATGTTGATATCTTTAGAATGCATAAAATCCATGTCCTGCGACTGATGAATTTACAAGAATTGTCTTATTTTGCCTGTGTATGTTCTCAAGTACGTTCGACTTATATTGATTGTACTCCTTTGGTGATCAGCATGTGGGACGACGATCCCCTGACTTTGGCTAACCTGCCATTGAGACACTGACACATGGGTCCCAACAAGCATGGGGCCCACTTGTCAGCGACCCAAAGGCAGGGTAAGGCAGGGTTAGCCAGAGGATCTGTGTCCCAGCATGCGATGCAACTATGTATCCTATCACTCTTTTGAGCGGTACAGAAGAATTGATTGCATCATTCTATTCAAATTCGACACTAGGACAGGGGCACAGGGCCATTTAGGTTGAGAAATTTAGTTGTTTGATGCCCGGCTGCTTGTAGCTCGGCCTCCATCTCCAGCTTGTCCTCCTCCGTCCATTCTTGTTCCCGCCCGAAGCATCACAACTGCAGTGATCAGGGGTGATAACACGAATGGTTCTATGGTTCTGGCCTGTCCCCCTCCGTCGACCATTTTTGTTTCTTGAAGGCAGTAGCTGATTCTAGCTTTCCTGAAGAAACTAATCAGAACCCAGGTGTTGTTGACGGAAATGGCTAGAAATCAGTCAGCTAAAATTTTCATTTGTGGTCAGTCGATTTCTGAGCCATTGGATGTGAAATCAAAGGCCTACAGTGCTTCTTCAACCTTCACCCCCTTGAGCCGCCAGCCACCACTGGCCGAACCGCTGGCCTCCGCCGCCCGCGGCCGGCAGCGCTCCCGTGCCGCCTTGCCGCCCCGGCCTCCCCGAAACCACTCCCCACCGCTGGTCCTCCGCCAAGATGAAGAACAGCATAGGGCAGGTCCATCTTTACAATACATTTGCTATATATGTTCAGCTTCCTGATAAGTCCACAATTACTATCAAAACTCTTTACCCTCGCAAAAAAAAAGGCTATGCAGAATGTATAGAGGGCAACAAAAAATAAGCCCAGGCTATCAATAGTATAGAGAGTGTGCAGTGTGAAGTGTAAATTAAATAGCGCTGTTATCTCAAGGCTTTGGCGTCATCATTCTCATACAAAATTAAAACAGTGCAAGTAAAAGCGAAATTCAAGTAACAGTTCAGCTGCCATCACACTTGCATTTTCTGAAAGCATCACACTTTCCATGAGCAAATACACGTCCCACGGCAAAATAAATAAATATGCAAAACAATTGTGCCTATACACATCGGTTAACTTTACATGCATTGAACTACAACAAGAGAGAGAAACAAGGAGAGTAGAGGAGTAATGTGGAGGGTAGAAAAAGTAAGGAGTTCCTGTATGTTGTGATAATCTCATGAGAGCGTCCTAAAACTCTCCACGGGATCCGACTCCTCGAGCATCACCGCCGCCTGGAAGCAGTCGGCGGCGTCGGAAATCCTCCCGTCGAGCTTGTGCACCTTCCCCAGGTTGAGCCACGCCATCCGGTTCGTCGGCTCGACCCTCAGGGCGTCCGAGAGGAAGGCCCTCGCCGCCGGGAGGTACTTGCCCCCCTGCTTGGAGAGCAGCGCCCCGATGGCCACCTTGGACGACACGTGATCCAGCTCCGTCGCCGAGGCGTTCACGTAGGCCGCCATCGCCTCCTTGCTCTCCTTGCGCACCTCGTGCATGTAACCTGCATTGCATTGCATCGACTCGTACATCGATCGGGGTGAAATTTTGTAAGGGTTTGGTGACCTGAGCTTTCGGCTCACCTTCGGCTTCGAGTGTCGCGGCGGAGTACGATTTCAGGGCTGTGGCTTTCTGCAAACATACCTCGGCGTCCCTGGTGTGTGAGAGGCTGGAGTACAGATTTGCAAGACCTTGCCAGATTTCGAACTCGGTTACTCCACCAGCCTCTCCCTGAAGCATCGGTATGTGAACTAATGGAGAAAGTGCCAAGAGAAAAATAGTATACGGATGGTACTTTTTTTTGCTGCATTTGATTAAGAAAACAAACCTCCACTTTCTTAGGCGAATTCTTCTGGGCCTGAACAAGAGCAAGGAGGACCCGGTATGCCTCCACCGCCTCCATGGGCGACGATTGAGCGACCTTCAGCTTAGCCTTTATCCTGAGCAGTGATCCTTGATCCCACTTTGCGGTCTCGTCTAACGCGGCATTGGTCGCCACTTCTGCTTCGGAGTATCTTTGCTGTGCGGAGAGGACTAGGGCTAGAAACCTCCAACCTTTCGAGACCGCTCCACCGGTCGCGTCGACAAACTCTTTGGCACATCTCAGCGCGGCGTTCATGTTCCGCTGCTCAGCGTATTGAACTCCCATGTCGAATATTAGGTTTGGGTTGTAGCGGTCAAGAGACATCGACTCCGTAAGGGACTTCATAGTTTCTGCGTGCAACATAGCTCTTTGGTGATCGGATGAAACAATCTTGGCCTTCTTACTCAGGCAACTCCCCAAGAAATGGAGGCCGGTGCTCTTCAGATGAACATCTAATGATTCCGTGTTTGCAATCGCTCTTCTTGCGTACTCGACACCCTCGGAGGCAAGACGGCAGTCCTCGCTACATATCTTGGCGGCTAACAGCAATGCCATTGTATCTTTTGGGTTCTCATGCTTATTCAAGGACTTCCTCAGGAAATTTAGAGCGACTTCTTTCTGAGCAACACCATAGTAGCAAAATGCTAGTGTGTTCCATCTCTCCGTCCGAGGATATATCCCAGGTAGAACCTCCTCCAGATGATCTGCAATAAGAGAAGGCCGGCTGCAAATCGACAATGCGTAGGTCAAGTGTTCCATCACCGAGGGATCCCAGTGGGTCTTTCCCTGATAAAACTTCTTCAATACTGTTGTGAGGAGTAGAATGGCTTCCTCAATATTTGTCTTGGGAACAAAAGTGCCTTCAGCTGGTGAACCAGAGCTGGGCGGACTCCACTCCACACAACCATACAACAAGAAAGCAGCAAATCTCTTTTGAATCCTTGCAATGCATTCCTCGTCGAGGTTCCACGGGCTGAGAAGAGCGCGTCTGTACGAAGCAAATGTTTCCTGAAGAGAGCCAGCTTTTTTCCAGGCCTCTGGGAGAAGTTCCACAGATTTATTGATAGTTTCTTGTAGCTTCTGTTCGATGTCAGGAGTGCCATTCTTGAACATACTTTCAACAGAATCGATGACGCTTTTGCATTGTTTAGCGGCCTCTGCATGTTCAACAGGTATTTCAGTAATTTGTTACAAGTCAAAGAATAAGCTAAAAAAAGAAC
Source organism: Triticum dicoccoides (assembly GCF_002162155.2). Classification (NCBI taxonomy): domain Eukaryota; kingdom Viridiplantae; phylum Streptophyta; class Magnoliopsida; order Poales; family Poaceae; genus Triticum; species Triticum dicoccoides. The sequence continues at coordinate 4,460,249 of NC_041392.1, forward strand.
AACTTCCAAATGATAATTTATTTTTGTAAAACACAATTAAAGCAATTTGTTTTAAACTTAAACAACGGTATAAAGCAATTTTGTTACCTATTGATTTTCCTAGCTTCTGAAGGGACAATGCTTTCAAGTAAATGGCTTCGAGAACAAGAGTAGCTTCTGTTGTTTTCTTCGAGGATGATGGCTGGAAGCGCTCAATGGCAGCTTGAAGGTCTATTCCATCAAACACACAAAGTGCATCTTCTACATTGCCTTTCTGAAATTCCAGCCTTCCTAAGAGAGCTCTCGCTTCCTGTTACCGATCGATGTATAAACGAACTTGGTGCAATAAACCCGCAAAAAAATAACTTGGTGTAATAAACCCGAGAAAGCATGACGGTTAGAATTCTCCATGTATTAAGCTAAGTTTGAACTTCATTTTTGGAAATTAATAATTGCAATGGAGATCAATAGCATGGTTCATGGGAATAGAAATATGATCAGTTCTTCATAATCTGGACAAAGAAAATGTCCCTTTCTCCGTATGATTACACATCATTCAGTAAAATCTTGCTACCTATACTGGCATTAAGATTATTCACAATTCACTCACCCAATAAAAAGCATTTTGATTGACACCATCGTGTTATAATTCACTCACCCAAATATATAAAGAACAAAAAAAGGTGCATGTCTTATAAACTTGCCGAATAATTCGCAATTGGATAAACCAATCAATGAAATAGAACCAGAACTGAAATGGAATCACAATTCGGCATTTGACATCCCCAAGAAAGGAACACATTTCCCACACAAAGCCTCTCAAACAATATTTTTTGAAAAAAACGCACGACCAACGTTGGCATCTTTACATTTTCGGTTCATGTGAGAACAATCAAAGTCATCGCTTAATTGAATTGACACCATCATCGCCGGCAATACGAAATTTGACATAACATTGGCGGCACTGACCAAACACTTCAAACATGGCAATTTCTTGCAAACCAAGTTCACATCATAGCAGCATTATATAGGACAAGCACCGTACTACGTATCAAACAAACATTCATAAAAGAGTTTCAGATATTTCGGACCTCGTAGTTGAGGGAGACCGCCTCGCCGGAGCTGGCCGGCTTTGCCTCTGCCGCTGCCGCCGGCTCCTCCTTAGCAGGGGGAGACGAATGGGCGGCCGCGCTCGTCGCCGCCGCCGCCGCCTCAGGAGGGGCGACCTCGCCGCCGTCCTCCGGCTCCGCCATGCCGCTGCAGCAGAGGGATCGCACCGACGGGCACCCGATCTCGTCGAGCTGGGAGGTGCTCGGTTTCGTCGTCGATGGAGAGGAGCGGAGGCGGCAACTTCTTCCACGGTTCGCATGCGTACCCTTTTCCACTAATTTTTCTGTCTTCTATTTTTAGTCTTTTGCGACTACTCTCTCTACTGCTTGTTGCCACGTGTAAAGTTCATCAGGAATACCGATAGAAATTTAAGGGAGTCCTTACAATTTTTTCCAGAAAATTCGAGCTAATGATAGATTTTTTTCTAAGACAAGCTAAAAATAGATTGTCTAGCTCCACCAATACAAATGCATGCATGGATGATCTTGAACGGCCACATATGTTGACCAAGATGTGATCGTAACCTATGCTTTGTCCTTGGCTGCAAAGAGAAACAACAGGGTGTATTTTTTCCACTCAAAAGAATTTTTGCTCAAGAGCAAAGCAAAAGGTGCTTTATTTTTCTTTTTTGCTGGTGAACATTGATAACAGATTTGAATCATTTTTCGCGAAATTGAAACAACAAGGTGTTTTGTTTTTTCTGGTGAACATTGATAATAGATCAGAATCATTTGGCTTGCCCACAAAGAACGCCTCTTCACCATCGAATGACCACTACCGTTGTTCCCCTACTGTAGCCGGCTTGACCACACGATGATAGTCGGGAAGTCTTCATGCATGTGCCCGTAAGGACTAGTGCCCTAGAGTCGTAGTCGTCACCGTTGAACCCTTCAATAGATCTGAAGCACCTGACAACAAATCTCGTCACACGACGAGAAACACTAAACTCACCGTAGCAAGGAGACGACAGAAATCTACGTCGGAGGTCCTTCAATTACGTTCAGATGGACGAACTTGAGGAGAATCGGAGACCGAAACACAAACTCAAGAAAAAGCGCCGCCATCCATCTGAGCGCCACACCTAAGAAGACTAAAAAAACCTAACCTAAACTATTAACCAGACTGAAAGCACCAGGATCCCTAACCCCGCCACCAGTCGTCGGAGCGGCAGGTAGAGGGGAGCCGAATCCACGGTCTCATTGATGAAGCCTGGAGGGGAGATTTACCATAGCCGCCAAGGGATAGGGGAGTTCATATCACGGAAACCACACAATATTAATATGTCTTGGTGGTAAAAGGAATTGTTGCATCCTACATCTTTGGAAATTGAAATGGAGAGGGTCTAACTATTGTAACTTTCATGAAATATGAAAGTTAATGATGCATGTCTTGATTTTCAGCGCAAAATAAAATGTAACATGTGGTGCTTGAGTATAGCACATAACCGAGTCCTAGAGTTTCAACCTGCCAACTACGAAACAAATTGGACTAAAAACTCACATAACCTTTTATGTTACAAAAAAATGCATTTATGTGCCTTAAGAAAAAAACATAAAGTTGATATTCTGATGAGATTTTGAATGTTTGATTTGATTTTATTGGATTGCAGAGGGTGTTGGCATCCAGCAGAAGAACCCTGGCTCTTTTCCAGATTTCCGCTCTGGTCGACTTCCTCATCCAAAAAAGTGGAAACTGCAAAGTTTTCATGGCAGCGGAAGTATTTAAAAAATAAAATCAAAGAGGGCTCAAGAAAGTGCAAAATGCAAATTCTTTTGGGCAGCAGAAGGATTTTAAAAATAAAATCAAAGGAAAAAATGGAGATCCCTTAGCGGGCCTGGCCTGGCACCGGCCCGGTCCGGCGGGAAGCCGAGCCACCAATACTCTCACTCGCGCACCCGTTGGTGGCAGCCGCCGGCCCCCGTCGCCTCCTTCCCCTGAACCCTACTCCACCATGGCCGCCGCCCGCGCCGCCCTCCTCCGCCGCCACGGCCTCGGCGCCGCCGCCACCAACCCCGTCCTCTTCTCCGGCCACGGCCTCCGCTACCGCAAGCTCGAGGTCATCCTCACCACGGTAAGCCACCCCCCCCCTGCCCCCCTCCCCCCGCGACGCTCCGCTCGGTCCTCCACCTCTGCAGGATGCATCCCGCGATCTCGCTAGCCGCTTGCGTTTCCGGTCAGTTCGAGCGGGGTGCTTTCGATCCGGTGAGGCCGGTGCCGCCTCAGCGACAGTTTGACCGATAAATCTCCAGCATTTCTGAAACTTTTTAAGCTAGCAGTAGTATTTTTGACCGATAAAGCTTCAGTTTTGGCCTTTCATTTCAACAATGTCCCTAGAGATTTTAGATTGTGCGGGGAAGTGGAACTAACCTTTGACATCACCCATCGCTTGTTCACCTCAGACGATCGACAAGCTGGGGAAGGCGGGGGAGACGGTGAAGGTGGCGCCGGGGCACTTCCGCAACTACCTCATGCCCAAGATGCTCGCCGTCCCCAACATCGACAAGTTCGCCATACTCATGCGCGAGCAGAGCAAGGTTAGCTTCCCCCTTCTTTTCCCCGATAGAAATAAACATGCCGCGATGGCCGTGCAGTTTGGAATGCTCCGTCGCGGCTCACAAGCATTTGCTTACTAACTACTAGCTTACTCTGCTGGCTTTTGAGGCTCTGCTTTCCAGAGTTCGTTTATCAGTTCTTCATCTGCGTATTGAATGAATTTTACGAGCTCTCCAATACTTGTTGCATCTTAGTAGCTCTTTGGTAGAATAGGCTTATATACAACTCTTGCTACTTGTGTTCAGTGAGCAAGTTGGTGCTGAAGTTATTTTGGTTCATTCTAGTTCATCTCCACTGAAGTATTTGCTTCTTGTAAAGTTCTGTTACCGTAAGAATATTTACATTGTAAACTATTACTGCTTTGCTGGCTTACAAGTCTCTCATTTGTTTGATCAGCTTTACAAACGCGAAGTGGAGGTGGTTGTCAAAGAAGTCTCAAAGGAGGAGGATGATGCTCGGGTATGTCGTGCACCGAGTGGTTCTTCCTTTTTCGTGAACTGCAGTGTAGATGAGAGTTCTTAGTACACAACTAACTGACCTATCCTGTTCCTTTTCTGAAACCCTGTTTGCCATTCAACAGAACTTTTGCCTACAGCTGTCTTTGGTTGATTTGTGCACAATTTCTGTCTAACTGACCTCTCCTATTCATCCTCTGAAACTCAGTTTGCTATTTAACACCATATCAGTCCAGAGCCGTCTTTGGTGGATTTGTTTTGGTTAACGCACTTCGAGTCCACTCTAAACATCTGGTGCTGAAAATAGTGAATATGTTGCCTTGGAAAAGTCTTCTTGTACCTCTTGGCTTCTGCTCCCTCTGTTCCTAAATGTTTGTGTTTCTAGAGATTTCAAATGGACTACCACATATGGATGTATATAGACATATTTTAGAGTGTAGATTCACTCATTTTGCTCTGTATGTAGGCACTTGTTGAAATTTCTAGAAAGACAAATATTTAGGGACGGAGGAAGTAGATATTATGTTTAGAATGTAGGGCCTCTTAAGTTCATTTTTGTCACTGTGGCCAGCTACTCAACACTGTTCCAATACTGTTTTTCAGATACACAAGCATAGTAGCTGTCCTCTCAACTGTAACGTCCAGCTCATCCATTTCATACTGTACATAGAAAAGATCCTTTTGATGCTTACTTAAAACAACATTTTTTGTAACTGAATCCTGACATTGAAGTTCTTGTTTTCTCAGTTCGGTTAAATACAGATCTTTTATGTGTTTTCCCAGTCACCGGCCTCTTAAGTTCATTTCGTTTTAAAATGTTACTCATTTACTTCTCAACTCAACCATTTGAACAGCAAGCGGAAGAGAAACTGAAGCAGTGTCAAGCAGCAGCAAAACGGCTCGATAATGCTCTCTTGGTTAGTATGGTTCCACCAAATTTTGGAGTCCTGGTGCAGCATACTTTTGTTGATGTTCCAGATGGACAATCTTGTCCAGTATTAGCAAGTGCTGATCAAAATATTTATGTTTCATAGGTGTTCAGACGGTTCATCTCCGAAGGGATCGAGTTGCGCTCTCCTGTAACGAAGGATGAAATTGTTTCTGAGGTTCTGCTCCAGCGCTGTCATCCGCTATTTATTCAAAAACATTAATCTGTAGGTAGTAACATCAAACTTTACCAACAGGTGGCGAGGCAACTCAACGTCAACATTTACCCAGACAATTTACACCTGGTGTCACCATTGTCATCCCTCGGAGAATTTGAGGTGCCACTTCGCTTACCGAGGGATATACCACGCCCAGAAGGCAAGCTACAATGGACTCTCAAGGTCAAGATCAGGAGACCCTAAGCACTTTCGGTGGGTGATCTTTGCTCTCCTTCCAAGGTGCTGAATGGTACCAAAAGGCCATTTCAGCCTTCGGATGAAGAGACACGCTGAAATAGACCTTCAAACTCAACCTTTTCCCTTTACAATTTGCTTGGGCCATCGTCTCGGGCGGGGCGATATGATCGGGCCTTTTGTTCCTACAAAAAAACGTTGAGAAATAGTGAATAATTTGCCTGGAGTAGGGGGCCTAGTATTGTTGTTGCTGTTTGACTTTATCATATTCTTGACTTGTTAGTGTGCCCAATCCTGGTGTGAAAGGGGGGAGATGGATATAAAGAAAGAAAGGTTGTGTGTGCAAGGCATCCTTGAAAAGGAGAGGCAGGGAGTGAAAGCTTCCTCAGAAATGCTCATTTGGCGTCATCATCATCATATGAAAAAATGGCCGTCTCCATCGATGTTTTAGTCGGCTTATATTGCTCTACGTGTCGTGTGACGGCCTTTTGCTTTGATGTGGAAATGCTCTTTAATTCGCGCACGCATATTTTGTGCTTCCTTATCTCCCCCATTTGACTGAATGGTTATCAGTTGATCCATGGACCCCGGGCAATCATTGTCTTGGTCCTATTTTAAGATCTGAGCTGAATTACATTGACACTGACTTGACAGTGGAGACCCATTGATCTCTGCGATCTCTGCTTAATCTTGTTTCCCATTTTTTGCCAGGCATTACTTTGAAAAAATTATTGCGGTAATTACGCGTCGACAAGGGCTATCTTTGCATCCAAAGTGCTAATACAAAATGTTGAAAGAGAAGGGCACTGGTGCAAAAAATAAGAGTGAAAATCAGCACTTTGGCAGTCTGATGAACTTTCATGTGGAGCTGGGGTGCCCAGATCCTCACTTTGCTTGAGCACTGCAAAATACCTTTCCTATGCAGCAAGAGAAAGCTGTAAAGCAGGTGATCTCACCTGCAAGGCATCAGGGTTGAGAAGCAACAGAGATGCCTTCTTTTGGGGAGGAAACAGCAGCCCAATTAGTAGTAGTGCTCCATTGTTAAGGTGCTGCTCAAGCTTCTTATATGGATGAGATGGTGTGATTTGTGGTCCTAGGAGATTTTAGTTTGGGGGTCATAATCTCCAACCTCTTCACAAAATAATATCAGGTTACATCTATCTATCAGCAAAAGTCAAACAAAAAGGATGGTCCATGATGTGATCTCCTCTTTTCTTTCCCCCTCCAACTCCTGTCTGATTGATCCACTCTATGGATCAGTTGAGTTTGGAAGAATGATTGATATTTTTTCCAGACATGTCACATTCCAAAAAAACTAAAATAAATGGAAAACATAAGCTTGAGGTCACCATTGCAAATAACAAAACATGTGCAATTCAGCTGCATCATGTGATTAAGCTAACCTAATGCTGGTATGTGGAGCCAAACAAGGAGAGAAATAAGAAAGTTCACCTAATGTGTAGCCAGAGATACACAAATGAACCTGGCTGATAGGGTGTGGAGGGGGCCAAGTGAAATATAAGAAACTGATGTGTACATGTGATGAGGGGCAAGCCCCATGTGACACCCATATGATTCATGCCCTAAGCACAATATACTACTACTGCTGCTGCTGCATCATATCATAGGAAATAATTGCCACTGGTGCATTGGAGTAGACAAGAGATGACAGGCTGCTGAGGAGCTGCTTGGCTATGATAGAGCCAAATTCAAGCTAGGTTAAAAAAATATCTCTCATGCCTTTCATCCAAGGCAGAACAAGAATGACATCTCAGGCCTCAGCTGTGTAGCCATATGTGGTAGACCATTAGTGGTGGTACTATGGTGAATGGAAGCTGAAAGTGAGAGATGAGGACAGCCAGCAAGACAAATCAAAGTGTCACAAGAAAGGCTTCAGCCTGCAATGATCTTCAGGAAGGCTCCAAATGAAAACCTCAACTTCATATAGAAACTGCTCAAAGGTGAACTTGCGCTTCATTTGCGCAGCCGAATGCAAGAGGACGGGGCGTATTATCATGATACCGAAAGGTAATAGCGACGACTCCTGAAAGGATTTCATACAGAGGCTGCTGGCTGGGACAGGCGAAATCAGCTTCGGACTTCCGCTGAAATCTAGGCTTTGCTTGAGAAATTAAATTTGTAATATTGGCTCATAATCCATTGGTAGCAACTGCAAATCGACGTACCAACCGCAACTCTGAAAGCAAAACATATAGATGAATTGAGTGACAGCAACATCTCATATGCCATTTGAAAAAACAAACATGTTACTAACTATAAGCATGTACCTGTTTCCAGAATGTTCCTTAATTGGTTAACGAAACAGAGCAAAGCAAGATTAGGGCAATGCACATCATCATCGAAGGCCGATGACGACGCCCCAACCGAAACTTTCCCTTGTTTAACAGTAGGTATGATGACGAGGAGGAGGATACAGCATACATGTTACCCTAAATTTCAGTATTTGGCGCGCTACAGTTGCATTTTCCATGCCATCCCAACAACCCCACACTATTCAAATTGTGGCAATGTGTAGTAAATTGCAATTTCCAAGCTGAGGAAAAGCATACTTACATGATAATTCATGGGAGGAAAGAAAACAAGTGTGCAGTATGCAAATCCTGATGTGTGAAAGGTACTGGTACAATGGACCTGACTTGTAAATAAAGGCACATCACATTCATATCTACAGTTCATCTTTGATGTCCTACTCCAAAGAAAATACAGAGGGGACAAAGAAAAATCTTATAGAATTAGAGTTGTCACATCAATCAGCATAAAACCTTAGTTGCAGACTGATTGATGCATACACATACATACATACTATACTCTGGTTTAATTAGGGATCTATTGAACACTTCAATCAATCAGCATAAATCAGTTGCATACATATATATGCTCTGCTACTACAAATTATAACAGGATTTAACTGAACTATTGTTTTACTACAATTATGCTTGGAAAATCCTTGTTGATTTCCAGTGGCAAAAGCTTAATAATTACAAAGAGGAGAGAAACAAAAAGGACTTGAACTTCAATTAGTCTGAAAATATGACTGGCATAATACACAATGATCACACTGGAGGATTACAATATCAACAATTAAAACGCGGGTTGGGGGGTTAACAGTTTTTCGGCATTTCGAATTCCCATTCTTCATGCCTCAAATTGCTAGTAGTAAGTAATATATCACACACCAAGATTGGCTACTACAGTAGTAATACTTGAGAAAGATTAAGTTTTGGCAACAAGATGAACTACAACTGTACCGGGCTGCTCAGGCTCTGCAAGCAAGGGGATGGATCAGCACCGCCATGCCGACACCGACACCAGCTCCGACCGCTGCCACCAGAGCGCCAGCGCCGCCTGCTGCTTCTCGACGTGGAAGCCATGGTTGGCCGTGCGCCGGAGCAGGCACTCGGCCTGCGCCTCCGCGGCATTGCTGAGCTGCAGCGGCGTGAGCCCGGCCGACGCGAACGTGGACCGCCACGGGGGCAGCTTCTCGCCGCCGGTGACCAGGCGCTCGGCCCTCGGCCGCAGGATGAACTGCTCCACCTTGGCCGCCACGTCCAGCGACGCGCCGGGCGTGTCGAGCGACTCGACGAGCGCGGCGCAGGAGCGGAGCACGTTCAGCGCGTGGCTCGGGAGCGGCAGGTCGGCACGGTCGCAGCCGTGGTCCACGCACACGACGATGGCGGGGCGGAGCTGCTTCACGACGCGGAGGGACGCCGGCGTCGGCCCGGAGGTTTCCGTGCCGACCGTGATGTGGACTGCGACGGCCTCGTCGGGCGCCGCGGACAGGCCCGGCGGCGGCGAGGGGCTGAAGGGGTCGAAGGCGACGGCGGCGAACTCGAACGGGATGCCCAGCTCGGCCGCGAAGCGCGCCAGGCTCTCCTGCGTGAGGTGGAGCTCCAGCGGGTGCCTCGACCCCGGCGACACCAATGCCGTGACCTTCAGGGCCGGCGGCGGCGTCGACGGCGCGGCCGTGCGGCGCCAGTGGTGCGCGAGCTCCTGCATGAGCGGCGGCCAGTGGCCCCCGAAGCCGACGTCCAAGTCCACGACGTGCACGCGGCGCGCGCCGGCGCCCAGCGCGTCGAGGAAGGCCTGCGTGGCCGTGAACCCCGCGAACTGGACGGTGGGCGACGCGTCCGCCAGCGCCTTGTGCGCGGCGAGCTTGAGCGCGACGTCGAGCGGCGAGAGGACGGATCCTGCGCCGGTGCCGGGCGCGGGCGGGAGGAGGCGCTGCAGGAGCGCGTCCCGGAGCAGCGCGGCGGCGCGGAGCAGGGGAGGGTGCCCCGGCGGGGCGGGCGGCGAGGGGAGCCGGTGATTGAGCCGCGCCAATATCTCGCGCGCGCCAGCGGGGTCCCCGGCGTCGGCGCGGCGCGCCGCCTCGAGCAGCTCGTCCACCGCCGCCTGGGGCTCGAGATCTCCATCTCCTCCCCCGGCGGCGCCTGGTGCGGTGGAGACGGGGAAATGGACCTGCTGCTGCTGCGGGACGGAGAGCTGCGGCGGGAGCTGCGGGAGCGAGAAGGCCTGCTCCTCCGCCTCCTCCCGGCGCTCTTCAAACGGCGGCGGGTGGAGAGGGGGCGGGGGCAGGAGGGAGGGGTCGAAGGGGGCGGGGCCCTTGAAGCCGAAGGCGTCGCCGTCGCCGTCCGCGTACCCCGCGTCCATGATCCAGCGGAGGAAGGAGCTGTCCTCCCGGGTGCCGTGCGCGGCGGCGGCCATGGCGTCGTCGCAGCCGCCGGAGGAGAGCAGCACGGCGTCCCAGTCCTCGGCGCTGATGGGCGGCGGCTCGGACGAGTGCGCGGAGGAGGAGGTGGGCGGGCTCGGGCTCCGGTTGTACAGCACCGACGTCGGCTCCGGCGACTTGCGCTTCGAGTTGGCCGCCGCGCCGCCGCCCAGGCCGCTGCAGGAGGAGGAGGACATGGTGGTGATCATAAGTGGAGACGAGAGGAGGTGTGCGTGTACGTGCGTGCGGTGGTGTGGCGTTGCGTGTGCGCGTGTATGCTTATGCGGTGCCTTTTCTTTCTTGGCCACCATTTGTTTTTGTGTCGAATGCTCTTTTATGTCCTCCTCCTTGGCACCATCACCATGGATGATGGGTGGATGGAGCTCAGCTCGGGTCGGGTCGGCTGGAGATGGGGACCTCGGGCTAGTGACTGAGTGAGAGTGAAATGAATGGGCCGATGAATGCCCTCTTGGAAGGGGAAGGAGAGAAAAGGCTTTTCTTTCTTCTTCTTTTTTGGTTTCTTTTTCCTCCAAGAGAGTGGTGATTGTGCATGGTTGCAACACAACTTGCAACTCAGGTAGTAGCCTTTGCAGCTTGCACTGGCGAATTCACTTTTCTTTCTTCTTTGAGGGTAGCCAAGTTCTCCCCTCCTCCGATGGTCTCGTCGGCCGGAATGGGAGTGGGAGGGGAGCCCGGGTCTTCCCTGTATATAGTTGTAGTAGGCAAGTAGTTGGAGGTGCCTCTATGGCGACTGGCGATATGTCGACGGGGAGAAGGGTTCCAGTGCAAGCGAGTTACGGTCGGATCTAGACGTCAATGACTATTTTGGCCTCGGTAAGCTCACAGGGCTTCCTATATCTGGAGCTTGGTTCACCTCCTCCTCATATCTCTCATAGTCGTCATGGTGGGGGAAGGGAAGGGCTGGATCGAACGCCGGACGTACTAGTCCAATTCAACAACCCCATGTTCTAAAGAGTGGCGATTCTACTATGGGGGCTTCAATAGCCTTAATATAAGCCTACCCTCCGAAAATCCTATTTCAGCTAAATATACCACAGCACTCTCTATTTTTTTTCTTCCAAAACACAGTACATAACTAACACATACACCTCTATGAATCTGCATGCATGCATGCCTGACCCCTATGAACACCTTCCATAAAATGGACCGGCGGGTATTGAGATTGACAAAGTCCGCCTCACTGCCGACCGATGGGCACATCACTAACCACTTATTGAAGAATAAAGCCGTTAAATCTTATGCCCTCTGCCTTTAGAAATGACGGGATAGCAACCTAGTTTCATGATCCGGGGTGCTGTTTGCATAATTTTTGGAGCGGTTGTAATTTTGCTTTTGTAGACGGCTCCTTTCGTAAGATGTTTTATTTGACGTGATCATGTGAGTCTAGGTCCTTCGAGGCCCTTCCCCGGTCCCAAAAAAAGAAATGTTGCACCGGTCCAGCAGTGTCACGTACAAATTGTGCAGGCCATTACAGTTAGCTTTGTGTAGTACTCAGGCCTTGCTTCCCACGTACTACCTGCAAATGGTCACTTTCGTTGTGTGTTTTGCCACGGGAGCGTGCATTTTATTTCTGGATCACGTCCGCTGCCCTCTACTGGATCCAACAAGCGTCACACCTTCGGTTTTTGCACACGTTTGTTTTGCGGTGTGTAGTATGTATTTCTATGACGTCGGGTTTTAAAGAAAAATCAAAAATCGAAAGCATTCTTGTCCCTTTCCTTTTTCTTTTGCAGCCAAAGACAAGGGGAAAATCCTACTGGTACATGGGATCACAAGCTGGTCAATATATGTGGCCGGTCACTATGAGCCCACAAGAAATGTGAATTGATAACCTATCAAAAGCAAGGAGAAATGAGAGTAGCTTTTCTTTTTTCCTTTATGTGGAAAAATGAAGGTCTTTTTTACTTGGTTCCTGTGCTTTGGTGGTGTCGCTGGGTCCGACTAGTGAAGGTTCTTGGGCTAGAAATCTTTTGAATCAAAAGAGCCTTAACACTGCGTTTGGATGTCTTCATTGGAGCCCAGGAAATGGATTTGGTAATCATCTAGGGTCAATACGGACGTTTGGCTGGACACCAAATTCGTATTGGAAATGAAAGAGCAATTCAGGCCCGTTTTCGCTCCGTGAAAATCTTCCTCCCACGTTTCGGAGGGGTGGCGCTCCGAATTGGCCCGATTTCGCTATCTCCCGCAAAACTTACCGCTTCAGCCCACGAAAGAGAAATAGAAGGCAGCGAAGGGGAATGAGAGGGGCGAACTCGAGCACTGACCTAGGTCGTGCCGGCGGCGACCTAGCAGCAGGTGGCGGCGGCGACCACCACGGCGGCCGGCGGCGGCGCAGTCCCGCCCCTCCCCTCTTCCCCACCCCATTTCCCGTCGCCCCCTCGCCATCTCCCGTCGCCCTGTGCTGCGCCCCGCCATGGAGGTCGACGGCGGCCCAGGACCGGCGCGCCCCGTCGTCAGCTCCGCCCTTCTAGCCAGGTGTGGCCGTCGTCCTTGCCTATCGTTGCAGCTCAAGTCCTCCTTTGTCCACGAGTTGCAGCTCCTTCTATACAGCACTCCACCATTACGTATGCAGCTCCTCTTTTTGTGCAGCCACAACACTGCCCCACCATGGATCCATGGCTATGGCCTAGATCTTCTTGTCAAACCCCTCCAAATCATGAAAATCCCTCTATCTTTGCACCATTTTTAATTTTTTCCAGTTTTATCTACTGTGCAGATTAGGGAAGTTTTGTTGATTTCGCTTTTCCTGATGTATTTCTAGAATATTTATTTATTTTCGTTGCTATATATTCATTCGTATTCAGATTACATTTTTGAGTCATGTAGGGCAAGGTATAACCTGGTAAGGTAATGTAGCTATGCAATTCCAAAGTTTGTCATCCAAACATGACTTGGTATTGGAAGCTCAGAGGCATTTCAAGGGCCAATTCACTGGACAACCAAACAGGTGAATTCGTATTCGTGCCATTTCAATTTCCTCATTGATTTGGAATTCGGACCAATACAATACGGAGCTCCCCAATGGAGACATCCAAACGAAGCGTAAGGGTTCTCGGCGCTAGAATCCTGCTCCAAATAACACATCCAAATGTCGTTTCATCCACTTGTGCCGATAACACCTAGTAAGCTTGTCAAGAATGTATAGGGATGCCGATACATTCATCGCCGCCGCCCATCAACACCCCCATCCAAGGATATAGTGTATTTTTTAAGATGTTGGATTTGGTAGAAAACAAAACCCTTTCGTGCTGAGAAGTCTCTCACAAAAGGAATTTCTAAAGATTCTTAGACTACAATCTCGATATGGATTTGTTCAAATCAAAGATATTATTGCATCATGCTAATGATAGGTCGAGCGCCGTCCTTCAAAGGAAAAGGTAGATAACCAAGTCGGGAGAGGGAGGGGGCATTTTTTTTGAAAAAGGAGGTTAAGACCCCCGGCTTCTGTATCGATCGATGCATATGACCATCTTTATTATTATTCAACATAAGTATAACAAGAACATACATCAATCCATCCGAAGCCATCACTTACACCTACAAAACTCAATAATGTGGAGTGCTCTCACTCCCCATATCTAAAAACGGTGCCATCGCCGATCTATCCACATAACGTATCGGAACCCACAACGGATGCAACAGATCTAAAGCGTACACCACATGCACACGTTTTAGACGCCGCCATCATCATCGAACCGCTGACGCGTCTTCGGGAGAGTGATTTGCATTATCCTTGCCAGTCCGTCCATCCGTCGACGCCACTGCCCTGCGCTCGTCCGTCCAAACGCGAAGCTTCTGGAAGATATATCGTGCGTAACACCTGCCGACCAGGCATGACACAGCTAGCACCTGTCGGCCAAGCATGACTTACATCTCCAGTGAAAGCTCCATGCATCACGAAGCCGCTCCACCTCATGCCTTTGCCTTCCAGCTCTGCTTCACAAATGATGCTCACAAGAGAGAAAACGACACCGTAGTACCGCCATCGTCCGATCTGGAAGACCAGATCCTAAGGTTACCCTTGGAGCAGCACAAGTGGGTCGACAGTAGTTACGCGATGATGCCTTAATCATGGTAACGACGCAGAATGCCGCCATCGGCTCGGTTTTCAACGACAATTATGTCTTCCCGACTCGCATCCGGAACTAGATGGCAGATCTCGAGATCTGACCATCCAGCCTCAGGCTGACCACCCCCGACGGAGGAGATGGCCACCACCGACAGTGGCACCGGCCAGATCAGATCTGACCGGAGGCGCCGCTGACCAGTCAACCATGGCCACATCCCCTCCTGCTCCGCCCTCCCCACGAAGACGCCGAAGCAACGCCGAACCACTGGGAAAGAAGAATACCGAAGGGCGATCTTGCGCCGCCGGTCCTTCTAGACCGCGGGGCTGCAGCCTAGATCCCCGCCATCCCCATCACCGGCGTCGCACGGGCTTAGCCGGCGCACGTCTCTGAGGACGACGAGGTGGAGGAGAGGGGGGAGGGGGCGGCGGCCGGGGCGCTGGGGTTGGCCCCCTGGTCACCCTGGAGGGAGCGATATGAGGGAGGGAGGGGGCATGTACATACATGTTTCGTTTCCTTTTTCTTTTGTTGTGGCTAAAGACAAACCAAAAATGTTACTACTACTAATAAGAGCACATGATATCCATCAGAGTCACAGCTTGGCCAATATATTGACTCCCATCAGGTCAAAAACAAAAATATTCACCCTCGTGGTCAATGTGTTGAGGCGACGGCATGGCCACGACCCACGAGGCACGAGGCACGAGGCACGAGCCATGCATGCATGGTGATGCGATGTGCTGTACTGCCATGGCTATGGGGGCTATGGCAGCAAAAATCTGCACTGGTAAATAAGGAAAGGAAGGAAAACTGAGCCTACGGGCGGCTGGCATGTGGGCCGTCCTGCCGGTGATAAGACGGGCTGCTTTTCCTCGCAGGCTCGCCAAACGAGGCCGCCGCGCTGTCGCTCGTTGGTTTGCCACCGCCGCCGGCCGGCGAGACAGGTAGCAGCAGTACACCCTCAGAATATTTTGGAGATTTCTTTTTAAATGTTTGGGGTTTTGGGGTTTGGGCGTACGTGTCCACTGTCAAATCAACCTCCATCCCCTCAGGTCTTAGCTCAGCTTGCAACATGTTCGTTTCTTTTCTCCTCATCATAAAAAAATTTAGCAGTACTATTTGTTTACACATGCAGTAGAGTAGCCATCAACATCACCCGTGTAAACAATGACAGCTCTGTTATTAGTACTATTTTAATTTTGTATGACAACGATGATGCCAAAATCTTGAGTTAACGGCGCTGTTTTACAACTGCACTGCGCACCCTCTATAGATGGCATGAGGTTTACTTTAAGTCGCCTCTCCCTCTCTCTACTGTACGTAAGCATTTATTATGGAGATCTACTAGCTGGAATGTTTACACATATGGGATTTCTATTAGTGGGAGCCTGGGAGGATGAAGTAATGGTACCGACATTTGCATTACTTGAGTACAATACCTGCTCTGTGTTATTTTGCAGCCTCTCTCTCTCTCTTGTCAAGCTATCTGTGTATTAAAAAATTTCCAGCTTTGAGTTATAAGATGATACAGAGAAGTTGATATCTTCATATAACATTATTAACGAAGTTATATACCATCTCAGATTTGCCACCGCATGAGGCAATTGGGATGCCTTCTATTTTCCCTACTATGACCGAGGTAATTTACTAAAATGGGAAATAAATATAAAGTACTGACAGATGAAACATAAAGCATGACCAATGTGCATGTGTTTCTTCGATTGTCTCTGTTGTGTAAAAGAAAATTTTAATGGCCTGTAGGAAAATATTGCAAGGTGGGTGAAGAAGGAAGGAGACAAAGTTTCATCTGGTGAAGTTCTTTGCAAAGTGAGCTTCGTCCAATACGTAGAGCTGGTTAGCTAGCCAGCCAAAGTAGAATCATCAAGCGAGAAGGCTAGCCACCGCCTCCTCCTTCCTCCACAAAAAAGTTAGGGTTTCTACCTCCCGCCGCCGCTGCCACAGGTCCGCCTCCTCTCCGGTGGCCCTAGGGTCATGGGGGCACGGTGGATCTCGGCAAGGGCCGGCGGGAGGGCTCTGTTTTTAGTCGGTTTTTTTCAGTTTTGCTAGGGTTTGTGTCCTGCTCAGGAAGACGAGACGGCGGCGGCTCCCTAAAGATGGAATAAAGGTCTCCCCGCCTAGTCCCCGTTCCGGCGGCACGTCTAGCACCGTTGGTGGGCGTGTGAAGGTGTGTCTCCGGCGGATCTATCTTTGGTGGATTTGCTCAGATCTCGTCGTTGTTCGTCTATGTTCGCGTGTCTTCGGATTGGATCTTTCTGATCTACGTTATTCTTCATCTGTGGCGGTTGTTGTTCTAGTGCCCTGGTCCTACGGGGCCTTAGCACGACGACTTCCCAACTGTCTACTACAACAGATTGTGCCCGACTCCGGCGATGGAGGGGCGATGACGGCGGCGAGCCTTCGGCTCGCTTCAGTGCTGATAGTCTTCGCTAGGTGGTTTATGGATCTGGATGTAATTTTTATTATTTCTGGTATTCGTTGTACTGCCATGATTGAAGATGAATAGATTGAAAATTTTCTCGTAAAAAAAGAAAGTTCTTTGCAAAGTGGAAACCCTAAGTTTTGTTTCTTGTCATTTACACTGAGGGCACATTTTGTGCTGCTAGCTAATTGTCGAGCATATATGTGGTCACCAGGATAAAGCTACCGTGGAGATGGAACGCCTGGAGGAAGGCTATCTTGGTAAGATTGTTTGTGGAGATGGCGCAAAAGAGATTAACGTTGGCGAGGTACATACATATATGCTATATCCCAGTTTAATTTGTCTTCTTTTCCATTTATTTCATTGTTTTTTATTTCTTTTTGATTTTGTTTCTTTTCTCAGTTATCTTTGTTCTTTTGGTTGTTATTCTTCATTTTTCTAATACATGTCTAACATTTTTTCAATAAAAATTAAACATTTCTGTAATACATGGTCAGCATTTGTTTATACAAGTTTAACATTTTAATGCATGGATTGCATACATGGTCAACTGTTTTTTCTATACAAATTTATCATTTTTCAAATACAAGTTACACATTGTTTCAATACACATTTAACATTTTTCCAATACAAGTTTAACACTTTTTTAATACATGTTCAACAATTTTGTTATACGCATTTAACATTTTAGAATGCAAGTTTAACATTTTTTCAACACATGGTCAACATTTTTTTGATACACATTTAACATATTTCGTCAGTTTTTTTTGTAAAAGAAAAAGTTCGCAAAACCTATCAACATGGGATCTTGCTTTGAAGACCTCGACACGAGGAACCCAACAATGAAAACGGTTCAGGATTTGGACGCACGATTTAAGAGATAAAACTTTTGAATAAACGGATCTAGAAAAAAGGAGAACGGACAGGTTGCGTCAAGTGGCGCACATGTAGTGCGCCACTTGTCACAACCTGGGAGTGGGGAGTGATCTTTGAAAGGAGTACTCCTCAATTAGTGATTTCGCGAGACATAGGGCTGCCTGGCAACATACTCTATCTTCCTTGAGAGGTCTTAACCAGCGCCATGTCCGCTACTTAAGCCAATTAGCCCACGCGCGCATGATGGGCCGGCCCAGCTATTCTTCGTGGGTTGATAAGTAGGCCTTCACTGGATTGCTGCTAGGTGGACGGTTGAAAGGCTCACACTTGGAGTTTATGATCGTTGACCAGTTATCCATTGACCATTGACTATCAAAGTAATTGAAAAAATTGTAACACTGAAAATAAAACAAACTTAAAAAAATCATAAAATTACAAAAAAATGTCAGCATATAAAAAAAATCAAAAAATATAAAACAAATCATGGATTTTGAAAATAATCATTTTGCAGATTTTGAAAAAAGTTCACAAAATTAAAAGAAGTTTACAGATATGAAAATGGTCATGCATTGAAAAAAATTGCGGATTCAAAAAAAAAAGTTCATGGATTTTGAAAAAATGTTATGTGGTTTTGAAAAGGTTCCTATTTGGAGAAAGTTAATTAATTTGAAAAAAGGTTCACAAAAAAGCCAAATTGTGGCACCCCCAACCCTAGCCCATCCCATTTCCCCTCTCCCTCCCCTCCGCGCCACCACCGTCCAATCCACTCGTGCCCGCTAGTGTCTCACCATGTACACCATGCTCACTCCGGAGCGCAGTTGGAGGTCTCAGAGGAGATACGGGTCAGGCGCAAAGCCCGGATTACAGTTGGCCTGCTGCTACTAGACTCGCCGGAGTCAGAGCAGGAGCAGGAGCAGGAGCAAGCGTCGGACGCGAACATGGTAGAGCAAGATCCGTAGTAGGAGGAAGAGGATGAAGGCGACACGGATCCGCTGCCTCCAGCAGCCGGCTTTGGCGTGGTCGAGGCGTTGTCGGACGGGGTCGTCCAAGCAAAGGAGCCGGCGGAGCAGCGGGCCATCCTCGATTCCATCCACTTGGATACAAAGGTAGAGCCAACCGTGGCTTCCTTTGCAAGGCACATGCGGGGGATGACGCCCGCTTCGTAGACATGGAGTCTAACGAGGAGCTGGAGCAGCGGGTGGGAGCCAAGGACAACGAGGTCTGTCCGCCCAGCAATACCGACACGGAGGTCATATACATCTCCGGCAATGAGTAGTATAGGCTAGTTTTAGGTTAGTATGTACTACATAGCTTTTGTGTTGCATGTTGCAATATGGACTAGAACATAAAAGAGCGTGTTGCCGCACCCGTCTACATTGAAGAAAAGATGGTATAAATATTTGAAAATTTTGAATTAACCTAGAATTTGGATCAAATATGCTCTACCCATATATTCAGTGTTCATGCAATAAGAGTAATACTAATCGGTCTAAAATTAAACACGAAATGTTTTTTGGATTAAGGAGAAAGACGGGGAGAGGGGTGACCAATGGGGCGTGAAAATAAATAAATGTTCAAATCATTTTCCATAGAGTTCTTTCTAAAACAATATGTTGAGCATTAACACACCGAAATAGTAAGGATATTTTTATTTCAAATTCTTTGTTGTGAATTTACGTTTTACCCAAGAGCATGTGTGAGTATGAACCTCATTTTGAATATCTAGAGAAGTAGATTTTATTTCTCCTTTTCTTTAGGATATACGTACTATCCACGGAAGCTAGGGCTCGGTGGACGCATCCCATGACGAAAATTGTTCATACTTCCTATAATACTAATCAGATTCATCGCAAAAAATAATACTAATCAGACTTAATAAAAAAAATAAAAATACTAATATGACTTGACTTGTCCACTACAATTGCAAGCAACCAAACAAATGGCAACAAATCAGTTTAGCGTGAAATGGCAAACTCGACAAATGTAGCGGTGTAAGCAGACTCGACCGAATAAAACAATTGTTGGCGGTAGTTGGGCTGGCAGAATTATTGGAAGCGCTTATTGGGCTGGGTCACCTTGCTCCTTTGTTGGCCCAGTTCATCAGAATCATTGGAAGCGCACTTGGATCAGTCTGCAGAGCAGCAGCCCTGCCAAGTTGGTCTCGCCATCTAGTGCCACGCGTGGGACCTCCTATATGACGCATTTTGTGTCAAAACAGGAGCCCGCACGCACAAGGGGGACGCAGGACTGGGCCCGCCCATCGAACAAAGAGAAAATTTTGTTTTTGCCACTCTACCTTTTGACCACTTTGCTTTTGCCACTCTAGAATTTGACATTTCACTTTTGCCACTATTAGTTTTTGACAATACATCACAATTACCATTCCCTGGAAAAAGCGATAATTTTAAAGTGGCAATTGTGATACATTGTCAAAATCTAAGATTGACAAAAGTGAAATGAAAAATTATTGCTTTTGCCACGAAATGACATTTGTAATGTATTGTCAAAAGCTAAGAGTGGCAAAAGTGATATGTCAAATTCTAGAGTGGCATAAGCAAAATGGGCAAAAGCTAGTGTGGCAAAAACAAAGTTTCCCCTCGAACCAAAGCACAACGACTTACAAAACAAGTAGCCTACGCTAGGATTCGATCCCATGATCTCGCTCACACAAAACCGCAGACCACGAACAACAAGCCACTCCACCACAAAACTGCTGTTACACATTAAGGCGCCAAACACTTTAACAACATAGAGCAGGGTTGAGATATTGGGAAAAACATTTTCGAAACATTTCTTGATAATTTCGAACAATTTGAAATGCCACAATTTTTTTTCATATTCCAAGATTTTTTCTGTAAAAAATGTGAACAATTTTTGTAATCCAAATGTAGAAAAGACACAATTGTTTTTTTGCAAAACCCAATAGTTTTCTAAAACGTGAACAATTTTGGAAAAAACGAATTTTTTCTGACATTGTGAATTTTATGAAAACAAATAAATATTTTCTGAAATTCCTGAACAATTTTGAAACACGAAAATATTTCTCGAATTGTGAACAAATTTTTGAGATGAGAACATATCTTGAAATTCCTGTACATTTTCTGAAAAAAGAACATTTTTTGAATGACATTGTGAAAAAAATTTGAAAAAGAAATTTTTTGAAATTCCTGAACATTTTTCGAAAACATGAACATAAAAAAATCGAAACGAGAACATTTTTGTGAAATTACTGAACATTTTCTAAAACATGATTTTTTTGAAATGGTGAACAAAATTTTCAAACAAGAATTTTTTTTGAAATTCCTGAAAGGCTTTTTGGAACATGAACATATTTTGAAATTGTGATCCCTGACGTCCTTTGTAATTCGTCTTTCATCTTGTCGGGCGCGTGTGCACCGCTCCCGCTTCCTGACAATCCGACCACCCGCGGCCTTCCACCTAGCACACCCACTTCAGGAGAAAGGTGAAGTGCTCTGGTTGTTCTGCTTTCTTTCTTCGCTAATGGTTTAAATTTTTGTTCTTTCCCCTTGGTGATTTACATAATTGTAGCAGACAGTTGTTTATTAGGGCACAACATGCCGAGATAACTTAATTATCATGGAGCATTATAAGTACTCTCCTACATTTTCCAAACTGGCTGATAATTGTCTCGAATCATCCACAACGACTGATTTATGTAAATTCTACAATGTTCGGTACAGGGTCGGTCCTGAGATTTTAGGGGCTCAGGGCGAAACTAAAATCTGGGGCCCTAACATATACATCAGAATATTTCTTCTACGGTTTCAACTTTCGAAAGCTAGTTTCAGTTTCTTTGTGCAACTTCTAAGTTTTTGTTTGGACAACATACCACAAACAAAATATGCATTATGAATGATAATTACTATCAATTTTTATAAACATGATAATTGTTTGATGATTACCCTACAACTGATCCATATATCTTTCTCGCAAAAAAGAAAGGAAAAGACAACTGATCCATAACTCAGTGTAGCATTGCCGTGTTCTTTCTTATTTTATTGCACGTGCTGTAGCTGGTCCTATCTAATTAATCCAACAAAATTGACCAATTTGACTTATCCCTAAGATATAGTTATATTGGGAGGTGTTATGACATTTCTTTGATGTCTTTCCTGAAGAAAGTAACAGTAATTTCTCATCGCAAGTGCATGCAAACACTACCTACATTTCTCCTTGGTGATGTACATAATTGTAGCAGTCAGTTCTTTGTTAGGGCGCAACATGCTGAGCTAACTTAATTATCATCGAGAATTATAAGTACGCACCAACAGTTTCCAAACTGACTAATAATTGTCTCAAATTATCCACAACGACTGATTTCTGTAAATTCTACAGTGGCCACTAGGGCTAATAGCTCTCTTTCGAAATTTTATTTTGGGTGCATTTAGATAATCGTCATGAATAAAAATGACAATTAATGCCCTGATGTTTTCTATTAGAATGGTTTGAAGCACGTTTCATTGTTATTCAAGCTCTACTTATTAAGGAAATAAACACAAGTAACTTCTTTTTGCACCAAATTGTCTTATGCATGGTGGTATGAATTGGGATAATCATTGGTTCATCATGAGTCATTTCTTGGATGGGTCCGTAAAAGGTTTAGAGTAGTGGAAATCACTGAAATAGAAATTTTGGTTTATGTTGTGGGGATTGTAGCCTGATAGGACTTCAGTATTTGTTCGTTAAAATTCAGATTTTTCTATCTGAATTTGTGTCTTTGTAGGTTGCATCAATTTCGTTCCCATTATGATATGAATAGGTGGGCATATTTT
This sequence comes from Triticum dicoccoides, assembly GCF_002162155.2. NCBI lineage: Eukaryota > Viridiplantae > Streptophyta > Magnoliopsida > Poales > Poaceae > Triticum > Triticum dicoccoides. The sequence continues at coordinate 4,482,615 of NC_041392.1, forward strand.
TAACACTGTTAACATGAGTTACATGATCTCCAGATTGCCTTTATTCTGCACCTGGTTCCTCCGATGGTTCGGGATTGCTGGGAGGTACCTACCTTTCAAAACCTGTGTTGAGTTGTTCGATGCATACTAAGCAAATATGTTTCATTCTCAATGTTGTTGTGTCTTCAAACATGTCCTAGGATGTACCGATGTGAGACCTATTTTTTTTTACTTTCATTGTATGAAAGAAAAGCTTAATTCCATGTGGATTGCACTCAAATGTTACTACTTACAAGCAATGTGTTATGATTTCTGTGACTGTTGCTTTCTGTTTCACCACTATGTTTTCATCTATGAGATTACTTCTTTTCCCTATGCAGGCCCTTGGTGTTTACTTAATATACTTTTATTTGGCCTATGAGGTCTGAACTGCTCTTTGTGCACACCCCTGTAAATTTATAGCATTAGTTTGCTGGCCATGCCTATTAGATCAAGAATGGTGAGAAGAAAAAAAGCTTAAAGGCGCATATTTGCGCGGTACATTATTCTCTCTCTCTCTCTCTCATGAAAAGGTAAAATGAGTGGGTTCTCATGCAACAGCCTAGCTATATGCATGCTCCTAGGCGGATGCAATAAATATGAAGAAAGAGATAGAGAGAAGATACTAATCTTATAGCCAACTTTATATCTAACCTTGTTGTACGAGTGACTGTAAGTGATGGCTATAAATGATATGTCGACATCTTATAGCCAGGAGTTGGCCGTATTATTAACCATGCTCCTACTTATGTAAAGGATAGATGAAAGAAAGACATGTGCAAGTCACCGTATTTCCAAAATTCGAGATGCGGGATTTATAATCTAGAAAGACGTAAACCATTTAAATTTGCTCATATATCTCAACACTAATTTAGAAAAGTCAAGCAGCCCAAGCCAGTCACGGAATGAATCTAAACTGACTACCGTGTCACCTTTACTATTATACACTATTATTGTAAGAGTTCTTGTAGTGTCCCGTGCGAATGAAACACACTATCTCTATTTTCTCTCTCTTTTATTTGTATGTTGAAGCTTTTGCTACTAATACATCACTCCTCACGTCCTGATACGAACTACTCCTAGATGTTTTAGCGTGCAAACAAAGCTGATTGTGTAATTTAACTTTACCCCGGTTTAATTTTCTTTTCCGTAGCTGAATAGCCATCTACTAGCTGGAATGTTTACACATATGGGATTTCTATTAGTGGGAGGATGAAGTAAAGCATTACTTGAGTACAAATCCTACTTTGTGTTAATTGGCAGCCTCTCTCTCTCTGTCTAATTTTGGCATGGAAGTGTTGCCTACACTTCCTGATCTCAGTGCTGCACAAGGATGTAGCTGATTTATGCTTATGATTCAGTACCCTACCAACCTGTTACATATGTGGTGCTGGAGTAGGGTTCAGTGTTTTATTATCCTTTTATGGTTTGTCAGCCATGACAAGTTCTCCCTCTGACAGTAGTGGGAGTGCAATCTGATGAATTTTTTTTAGCGTGCAAACCAAGCTGATTGTGTAACTTAACTTTACCCCGGTTTAATTTTCTTTTTCGTAGCTGAATAGGCATCTACTAGCTGGAATGTCTACACATATGGGATTTCTATTAGTGGGAGGAGGATGCTGACATTTGCATTACTTGAGTACAATACCTGCTTTGTTTTATTTGGCAGCCTCTCTCTCTGTCTGTCTAATTTCGGCAGTGATCCTTAGTGACGACCGGGGAGATAAGTGGCTGATGTAGACCATAGGTTTTGATTGATGTGAAGAATGCAATCGTGTGATTTTGCTTGCAACCTGTGCAGCTGCGAAGAGTGCGAGCGCGGGACGGTGAACTCCTCCTATAAGTACGTGAATCCTACTACTCTGCCTTGACCTCCTCCTCCTCCTCTCTTCTATCGCCAAGCTCCTGCTAGGCATCCAGCTTCACCATGGCAACACAGGCCACCCCCCTCCTCCTCCTCCCCCTTCTGCTGGCCGCCGGAGCCGCCGGTGCGCGCCCGCGCCCAGTTCACCAGATCCGGCCGCGGCCATCCCCGTCACCGCCGACAGGGCAGCTGCCGCTTCCGGAAATACGCCTGGACTTGAAGTCTTGTTGGGATTGCATAGCGTCACACCTTTCTTAGTCATGGTGACTTGGTAGACTGAATACTTTGGATCCGGTAAGTAACAATTGTAACCGACACTGATGTGTATGGACATTATATATATCATTCGACGACATTGCTGAGGAACTATAGATACCCCCGGCATATTCAACTTCATGCAACCTCCCTAGCATAAGGATGCCATTTGGTAGGAAATGTACTGCTAGCAGCCACCTTACTAAGGACTGAAAGAACTACTGAAAAGTTCTAGCTCAATGAACCATAATTATTTGCCTGTACACCTCAAAGGAAAGGCCAATTCTTACAATAAATATCAGACATGCATGCATGTTCAGTGGAAGACGACCAAATACGAACTTAATCATTAATGATTCATAATGGGATAACGGATATATTACTCAACACAAGTATACCCAAACTCCAATCAGATGTGTCAGTGGACTGTTGAAAAGGAATACAGTATCGAAAGGAGGAATAAAACCTAAAAATGCATGGAGATTCTTCTCAGTTTTAATAAACAGCGCGGCTTTTTTCTCAAAGAATCCTATAAGAACACGCAGCACTTCAGGTCCATGATTTGATGTGCTTGTCCAAATGGTGCTAGCTAAGAACATCCTCATACCGGCGGATGCGAGGAGCCAACCGAAGAGGCGTTTAATGCCGTCCGGCACAGGAACGAACATGAGGCGCTCGAGGCGTCTGAGTAGGTTCCTTAGCACAAACTCTCGGCCGGCGAGCCGCTTTAATGCCGACTACAGTGAGCGATTGCATCTGCTCTGGAACATGAATGCAGGCAGCTAGCTTAGGGCGGGAACGCGCACGGGTGTGAGAGAGGAGTTTTTGGTGGGTCAGATTAGTCAGATGCGGTCCAGACGGCTGCAAAACCCCCAGTTTGCCCCCGTTTTGTGGGGAAAAGTATGCCAAACCATCGAACAGACCGATGCATGATCGCAATAGATGTCAATATATGTCCAAGCCGCGTGATCTGGAAACAACAGAGGGTTTGAGTGTCAGCCTTGGAGGTGCGTACGTGATATCCATCACAGTCACAACTTGGTCAATATATTGACCTTAATGGTCTGTTGACGCGAAGGCATGACCAGGAGCAGGCATGCTTGCGCTGGCGCCAAAAATCTGTACTGAAAAATAAGGAAAACAAAATTAAGCCTACATGCACGTGGCATGTGGGCCGTCCTGCCGGTGATAAGACGGGCGTCTTTTCCTTGCAGGCTCGCCAGTCGAGGCCGCCGCGCTCTCGCTAGTTGGTTTGCTGCTGCATGCCCTCTTCTTCTTCTTCATAGTTTTCCCTAGTTGGTTTTATACAAATATAAACACATGGCGTAGATTCTTGCTGTCTCCTTAGGGCAGCGAGAGTAGGGTTTCTCGTCACTTGGCAAGATTTGGTGACAGATGCTTTAGATCTGCAAGGGTTCAACGACAACGACTGCGGCCCCAGAGCGTTGGCCCTTAGGGCACATGCACGAATATTTTTCGGTTGTCATCGACAAGGTCAACCCCGTTCTGGTAAGGCAGCGGTGACATCGGCACCTCGATGGCTCGTTCTGGCAGTAGTAGTGGTTGTTTGGTGGTCTTGAAATGTTGTGTAATTTTTAATATGTTTGAGATGTCTTATATTTCCGTTGAACTTTGATAATAGATCTGGATCATTTTTTACACGTATTTAAGATTAAATATTTGATTTGTTTTAAAAATGTGCACTATTTTTATTTTCAATTTTAGAAAATTTTAAAGAATTAAAACATGCATAAATTAGAAAAATATACAAAAAAACATCCATAAATTAAAACATCATAAATTTTTTCTTCAATTGTTCAAAATGACTTTTAAAAAATTCACAAACCAAACATTTGTTCTTAATGTTTGAAATTTTCGTAACTTGTTCAACTATTATAGAACTTAAAATAATATTTTCATATTGAAAAATATTCATGTAAGACCAACAGTCCATGAAATGAAAAGTTCATGAATTTTACTTAAATTTGAAAATTAAAAAAATATATAAATAATAAAAAGAAAAAATGAAGCAAAAAGAAGGAGACAAAAAAATAGAAAGAATATTTTTTTGAGGGGGTGAAAGAATATTGTTAAGCTGAAAAGAAAATCGTACGGCGGAAAGCAAACCGTCGAGACCTTGTCGTCTAGTTGGGCCATCCCATCAGTATTTCCATGTGTGTTTACTTGTCAATTCGAAGGAACATAGATCATAAGGAATTCCATATAAATTTCTATGTTTGAACAGTTTGATCTGGTTTTGTACTCAGTTTTTTTATCTCTATAAATACGCGACAACTATGAACATTTTCTATTTATTTTCATGCAAACTCGAATGTTTCTTTAGAACAACTATGAACATTTCCTAAAATCCGTGAACCTTTTAAAAATTAAACATAATTTTTAAAATTTTGAATGTTAAAAATGTGTGAATTTATCAAATCAACGATTATTTTCTAATTAATATATTTTTCAAATTGACAAGATTTCTTTAAATATTCATGAATATTTAAATTTAAATTATTTTAAGATAATAAATAATTTTAATATTTCATCTAAAATTCATGGATTTTTTTCAAACATTTTAAATTTATAAACACCTTTTGAAAATTCATGAAAGTTTAAAAGTTTCTGATTTTTAAATATAAAAAACCCTTATATCTGGAATACTTTTAATAATACTTTTGAAAAAATAGAAATTTCTTGGGATGTTCATAAAATTGAAAGGGAAAATAAAATAAGAAAAAAGAATGAAAACTAAAAAAATGATGAAAAGAATTTAGAAAAACCCAAGATAAAAACAAAAATTGAAATGAAAAGTAAACAAATGTAGAAACCGTGGTAGATGGAAATTGAAAAAGGAATGGAAAACTGAAAAGAACCAAGACTGGACAAAGCAAGCAACGGGAATTAAAATGGGCATGGATGGACCCAGAAGCCCATTCATCTAACCGAGCATAGACAGTCCAACAATACGGACCTCGATGCGTTCACGTCTCCGAAAAAAACACTTTGCTCGCAAAGATAATGGACAGGGGGCGGCGGTCTAAATAGGAATAAATCGGGGATGCGGTGGCTGTTCTGCTTCGACTCTAAGTACTGAATCAGCAGATAAGCCAAACGGGTATGCATGGTGGTCGCTTCTACTCAGATGAAACCGACGTCATCGCAATGGCTCTTCAATCGGCGGGTATGGCTGTGCCATCCTGATCTGATGCGAGTCAGGTTTACATGATGATAATCAACACGTGAATGCTAGCTCTTCACCTTCCTTCATCTCTGATCCCTGACGCCCTTTCTAATTCCCCTTTCTCCCTTTCATCTTGTCGAGAGTGTGTGCGCAGCTCCTGCTTCCTGACAATCCAACCACCCGCGATCTTCCACCTAGCACACCCACTTCAGGAGAAAGGTGAAGTGCTCTGGCTTTTCTGCTTTCGTTCTTCGCTAATGTTTTGGATTTTTGTTCTTTCCCCTTGGTGATCTACATGATTGCAGCAGTCAGTTCTTTATTAGCGCACAACATGCCGAGATAACTTAATTATCATGGAGCATTATAAGTACTCACCTACATTTTCCAAACTGACTGATAATTGTCTCGAATCATCCACAATGACTGGTTTCTGTAAATTCTACAGTGTCTGGTACGGTACATGTCCGACCCTGAGATTTTAGGGGCCCAGGGCGAAACTAAATCTGGGGCCCTAACATATACATCAGAATATTTCTTCTACACTTTCAACTTTCAAAAGCTACCTTCAGTTTCTTTGTGCAACTTCTAAGTTTTTGTTTGGACAACATACTACAAACAAAATATGTATTGTGAATGAGAATTCCAATCAATTTTTATAAACATGATAATTGTTTGATGATTACCCTACAACTGATCCATATATCTTTCTCCCAAAAAAGAAAGGAAAAGACAACTGATCCATAACTCAGTGTAGCATTGCCGTGTTCTTTCTTATTTTATTGCAGGTTCTGCAACTGGTTCTATCTAATTAATCCAACAAAATTGACCATTCGACTTATCCCTAAGATATAATTATATTGGGAGGTGTTATGACATTTCGTTGATGTCTTTCCTGAAGAAAGTAATAGTAATTTCTCATTGCAAGTGCATGCAAACACTACCTACATTTCTCCTTGGTGATGTACCTAATTGTAGCAGTCAGTTCTTTGTTAGGGTGCAACATGCTGAGATTACTTAATTTCATCGAGAATTATAAGTGCGCACCAACAGTTTTGAAACTGACTAATAATTGTCTCGAATTATCCACAACGACTGATTTCTCTAAATTCTACAGTGGTCGGTATGGCTAATAGCTCTCTTGTGAAATTCTATTTTGGGCGCACTGAGATAATCACCATGAATAAAAATGACAATTAATTAATGCCCTGATGTTTTCTATTACAATGGTTTGAATCATGTTTCATTGTTGTTCAAGCTCTATGTATTAAGAAAATAAACACAATTAACTTCTTTTTGCACCAAATTGTCTTATGCATGGTGGTATGAATTGGGCTAATCATTGGTTCATCATGAGTCATTGCTCGGATGGGTCCGTAAAAGGTTTAGACTAGTGGAATATCACCAAAACAAAAATTTTGGTTTATGTTGTGGTGATTGCAGTCTGATAGGGCTTCAGTGTTTGTTCATTAAAATCCAGATTTCTTTTATCTGAATTTGTATATTTGTAGGTGGGCATATTCTTAACACAGTAACATGATCTCCAGATTGCCTTTATTCAGCACCTAGTACCTCCGATGGTTCTGGGATTGATGGGAGGTACCTACCTTTTAGAACATGTGTTGAGTTGTTCGATGCATAGTAAGCAAATATGTTTCATTCTCAATGTTGTTGTGTCTTCAAACATGTCCTAGAATGTACCGATGTGAGATCTACTTTTTTTAATTTCATTGTATGAAAGAAAAGCTTAATTCCATGTGGATCCCACTCAAATGTTACTACTTACAAGCATTGTATTATGATTTATGTGACTGCTGCTTTTTATTTCACCACTATGTTTTCATCCATGAGATTACTTTTTTCCCTACGCAGGCCCTTGGCGTTTACTTACTATACTTTTATTTGGCCTATGAGGTCTGCTTTGTGCACACCCCTGTAAATTTATCGCATTAGTTTGCTGGTCACGCTTGTTAGATCAAGAATGGTGAGAAGAAAAAAGCTTAAAGGCGCAGATTTATGCGGTACATTATTCTCTCTC
>NC_041392.1:4490131-4529725 GCF_002162155.2 Triticum dicoccoides
CATCAATGGAACATGTGGTATTGATCCGTAACAGGAGTTAGTAGTAGTTGCTATCTACCCCTACGACTTGAACATCTTTGTGTTTAGGATAAATGCACGAACAAGTGCTATGTTGTTTCTTTTACAACAATACCTCTTAAAAAGACAGCAAACACCTTATTGTATATGATACTACTACTGTTTTAACTTTCAGATAGCCTGCAGATAATTCCATCAAGACCTAAAAATCAACATCATAGAAAGACGAGCGCAATAACGCGCGCCATCGATGGTTTAGTAATACTATTAGTACTATGCTATTTTCCCGTCATGGGGTTCAACATATATCAAACATTATATTAGATGTATTGCCTCAATGACACGTGGGAACCACCGATCTTCCAGTAATGTCCCCATTTATTTGCAACATCTAGTATTTTACTTGATTCTATCATGTGCATATTTGTAGCACTATCTTGTCAATTAATCTCCAACATGTCTACTAGTACTAAAGAAATATTTTATATATTTTCTTTACTTGATCTCAATGTGTGCATTTATGTTGCAATATCTTATCATTTAATATCCATTGTGTGTACTAGTATTAAAGAAAGATATAGCATATCTACTTTTTCCATAAAGGACAAGACTGGGCATCCCCTTCTATTGTATGAAGTCTATTTAAACCAGATGCCCAGAGTATATTGTGTCCTTCATCCCCAATCCAAAATGTTAAGACTTGGTCTAGTGTTGCAAGCATGTTCCCTATGTTTGCTTTTTTTCGCACATCAAATTGAAGGTGCTCGATTGAATTCTCCTACTCAAAGGGTAAATGTTGCAATGCTATACAAATATATAGATTCTTGTGAGTATTATGTATAGGGAGATACATATATTTTATCTGGTTTGATAGAACCTATTATCTAGAGAGTGATTGTTGATGGATTAAACAAGAAGAAGGGTTGGGGTTAAAGGTCGGACTGCATATGCCGGATTTGTGAATCTATAGAGTTTTTGTGCCCTTATTGAGGTGATCATAATGATTTATGAACCGGAGTTGAGGTTCTAGGTCCAACTAATATTGGTGCTAACTCTTAGATTTCACCTCAAGATTGGCCTCCCAGTTCCAATGAGGAGCTATAAGGTCAAGAAATACAAAAAATAGCATTGTTTTGATTTATACTTGTTGTCCCATCACCACATATATCTTTGATTGTTGGAAAGATGCACGATCGACTTCATGTGGTTGTGGCTTGTTATTTCCGAGAAAGGGGATACAATAGAGCGATGACCTATTGTTTTCTCCACGACACACATTTCATAATGTTAGGGGATTTTTTTAGCTTCAAAATTAACATTACCATAAATTTCATGAATATATTGGAAAAGTTTGTCATTTCTCTATTGACGTTATATTCTTGTTTTTTCTCCTAGGAAAATGATGATTCACTAGGAGAATATGAGCTATATGGTTTAGGGAAAAGAAAGTTCATAAGCTTGAAGTCAAACACCAACAGGACAAGAATTACTAGAGATGGTTCTAATGCAGGGGATGTAACACATGTGAGTAATTATTCTTGATCTTCGCTTTCTTAGATGAACATAAATTCCACTATCCATATCTTGTGAAAAATAATGAAGTACTACAAATTTCCATTTGGAAACAAAAATATGTGTTTGTTACGACTATAGTGAATTTTACAACATAGTGTTACTTCCTATTTGTGTATGATACTTCAAATGATAAATAGTCATGCATCAGAATTGGACATTCCCTAGTTTCATGTTTCTCCTACGTTATCTTACCTCCCCTATAGTTTTCAGTCAGGTTCTTCCAGTTGTTGTTAGAGTTTCCTTTCAAACATACTCCCTCTGTACCGAAATATTTGTAGTTGGGGGAACTTGTACTAGTTTCCCCCAACTACAAGTATTTCGGTATAGAGGGAGTACTTCACATTAAATTAGGATAATTACATGCGTATTTTCATTCATGTTAATTGGATCAGTAGACCTAATGTTGATTTGTACACTTCAAGTAATATGGTTAGCACTCTTAATTTCTTCACTATTTCTAGAGGATGGCACATTAACACAGTGGTTTGACCATATATGAGATACCTATTCTACTTAATTCCAATAAAAAATATTTAGTTGAAGGCCAAACTTGCAATGGTTAATCCTAACAGAGATATAGCAAAGTCATGTCTTGGTAGCAAATATAAGTGTATAATTGCTGAATAGTTGTACTTCTCGTATCCATACACTTTTATGATGTTGCAATGCATATTTTTACTGCATTCATGAGTGTAATTGTCTGTTTGAGTATTTTCACTATGCAGTATGTAGCACATGCGAGTCCAATCGAGAAATACTATGGCTTACACGCCACCATGGATGTTTATGGTCACAAACTAAATCCTGGACAGTTGAGTTCAACCGGACTTTGGGTAAGCCACACTGGAGATGGTGCAGAGTCAAGCCTAAATTCGGTCGATGCAGGATGGCATGTAAGCAACAATTATTTTTCATTTTCATTGTTATGTAATCTATGTGAACGTAGTGACTACTAATATCTCGGGCGTTAGTGAGATATTTGGAGAACAGGCTTTCCACGGTTGTCAAACGTCCCCATAAGATTATTTCCATATCTTGGACAATTTTAACTCAAATACCCCCATCCCAATATAAGAATATGTTTATAAATTTCTTCTTGTATAAGGAATTTTTCTCTCTAAATTTCTAACCTTTTGTACAGATCTCTCCAGATCTCTATGGTGACTCTTATCCTCACTTCTTTACCTACTGGACGGTATGTGATAGTGATGATTATATTTTATCATGCAAGTAATCATGCTCATATGTCAAATGTGTAGTTAGTCACTCATCAATATATATACATATATGCAACAGAGGGATGGATATCATAAAACTGGGTGCTTTAACATGAAGTGTCGTGGTTTCGTATGAGCTGATGGCGCTACTATAATGCCGGGACAAATAATACATCGTGGTTCTGGTGTTGGTGGTGGAATACAAACTATCACAGTCAGAGTGTTGAAGGTGAGGGTTGCATCGTTCTTCTTTTGCTATTAATAATGTATTATAGTCAATCTTTTCTCGTGCAATATTTTATTATGGTCGGAACTTATAAGCAGGTACACAATCTTACAACCCTTTTGCAATCGTGCCAACAATTGTTTTTTAGTTTTCTTACATAGTCAAAGTGCAATAGATAGAAGAGTGGGCTCTGATGAGACGGAAAAAGAAAGCATTGCCTTTTTGATACTACATAGTTCCTAAATACTTTCATGTTCCCTAAATTTCATTCTATGGCAGGAAAAAAAATCTGGAGACTGGTGGGTTTATTGCGGGTTCAATAGTGTCCCAACAGCGGTGGGCTACTATCCTAGATCACTGTTCGCATACATGGGAACTCATGCAAATCAGCTCGAGTTTGGTGGCTTTGTGACCACAAAAAGGGCACTCCTAACACCTCCTATGGGAAGTGGAACGAACCCAAAGGCTGCTGGACGGGGTCGTTCGGCATCTTTTAGCGACCTTCGATTCATCGACCAGGATGAGAGGAGCAGGCCTATCATGACAGACTTCTCCGTTGTTGTGAGCAATGAGAAATGTTACTCTATTACTCCCATTGATCACGCCAAGTGTTTTTATGGTGGACCAGGCGGTTGTGTGGGATAATAGTCTCTTGGATTAGTTGGGTGCAACAATGTTCATTTGTACCTGGTCTATCGTACTTGTGTTTCTAACCTAATAAGACCATATGAATGGAAATAAATTGTGAAGAGGGTACTACTGGTTTGAATAATTCATGTATGCATGCCATATTATATGTGCAACCAAGAAACCTCCCTCATTATCAGCTGCTAACACCAAGTACGGAAAGGTTTCGGGAGACATGGTAAAAGCCCAAACACACAACAATTAGCACATACGAGGTGGTCCCATAATGTTGCATTTTATCACCATGCATGCGTTTACAACTTGAAATATAGAAATATCAGCATATATGTGCATGTAAACAAAGGAAACATTATTACCGTCCATACCCACAAGAACGACAAAATATTGATTTTGTTAACCCCCCACTAGTCTCGTTCCTTTGTAGAGTAGGAACTCCACAACTCCATTCCCCGAGGGACTCTTAAAACAATCTCCAATGTGTTGGTTGGATCATCCAAGAATTTTTTTTGGTTGTGTTCTTGATTCATCACAACGAGTAGGCTAGGTATATATAAAAAGTTCATAATTGGGCCTACAAAATACTTTATATAACTTTGTTCCACAAAAAATAGCAACCGTGAGAGTGGTGTTGGTAATCATGTCGTGGTAGGTCTGCCTCAGTAGATTCTGATAGCTAGTGTCAATATCTTAAGTTTTTTTTTGGTGAAAATCAGTCAGTCATAGTAGTAGCCAGAAAACAATTAAAGTCAATAAACATGAAGAAAGAGAGTTAGTGGGCCTGGACCAAACCAAGGGGTAGCCTATGGGGCCCACATAGCTCCCATGTGTCCAGAAAACAATTAAAGTCAATAAACATGAAGAAAGAGACATGTACGGAAAATTGTCTTTTTCACGAGAGGTGGATCAAAAAATTTTACACCCAACCATTTTGTCAATTGTGCATTAAATATGTCCTAGTATTTTAGAAAATTGATTTGGTCCAATTTTGCAACAATTATTTGGTAGTTCCTTCACAAAAAAACCTCCTTTTGAGCACTTGAAAAATGAAAAATGGTTTTTTCGTCCAAAGAAAATGAAAACTTCCTTAGGCAACATTGTTTGCCATTCCAATATGCACCCTTGTGCACAATATGAGATCGTCTAAACAAACTATGCCACGAATGTGGCCATAAGATTGATCATTTGGCCTGAAAGCCATGAATCTTCAGAGATGATAGCTCATTTCTGAGAACACTTTTTAAAATAATTGCCGTATTACAAGTTTTTTATTTTTCCTGGGAACTTGGTCACATATAATGACACAATGCAAAGGTTTTCCAATTTTTTGATTTTTTTGAATTTTTTATGCCTGTTTCAAAATGCGGTCAAAACGGCGGGCTTGACCGTTCCTAGCTAGTGGTTGAATCTTGGAATTTTTTTGGTGTTTCTCTGATTAAATAGATACTTATGTACCTATAAATGATTTTTGGAAAAAATAAATAGCAAACTATGAGGCAGCTGCAGTTCAAATTTGACCCGCTTCCAACTAAATCGGCGGAAATTTGTCTTTTTCACGAGAGGTGGATAAAAACTTTTTGCACCCAATCATTTTGTCAATTGTGCATTAAATATGTCCTAGTATTTTAGAAAATTGATTTGGTCCAATTTTGCAACAATTATTTGGTAGTTCCTTCACGAAAAACCTCCTTTTGGGCACTCAAAAAATGAAAAATGGTTTTTTAGTCCAAAGAAAATGAAAACTTCCTTAGGCAACATTGTTTGCCATTCCAATATGCACCCTTGTGCACAATATGAGATCATTTGAACAAACTATGCCACGAATGTGGCCATAAGATTGATCATTTGGCTTGAAAGCCATGAATCTTCAGAGATGATAGCTCATTTCTGAGAACACTTTTTCTAAAATAATTGCCGTATTACAAGTTTGTTATTTTTCCTGGGAATTTTTTTTGAATTTTTTATGCCTGTTTCAAAATGCGGCAAAACGGCAGGCTTGACCGTTCCTAGCTAGTGGTTGAATCTTGGAATTTTTTGGTGTTTCTCTGATTAAATAGATACTTATGTACCTAGAAATGATTTTTTGAAAAAATAAATAGCAAACTATGAGGCCGCTGCAGTTCAAATTTGACCCGCTTCCAGCTGAATCGGCGGAAATTTGTCTTTTTCACGAGAGGTGGATAATTTTTTTTTGCACCCAACCATTTTGTCAATTGTGCATTAAATATGTCCTAGTATTTTATAAAATTGATTTGGTCCAATTTTGCAACAATTATTTGGTAGTTCCTTCACAAAAAAACTTCCTTTTGGGCACTCGAAAAATGGAAAATGGTTTTTTCGTCCAAAGAAAATGAAAACTTCCTTAGGCAACATTGTTTGCCATTCCAATATGCACCCTTGTGCACAATATGAGATCATTTGAACAAACTATGCAACAAATGTGGCCATAAGATTGATCATTTGGCTTGAAAGCCATGAATCTTCAGAGATGATAGCTCATTTCTGAGAACACTTTTTTAAAATAATTGCCGTATTACAAGTTTGTTATTTTTCTTGAGAACTTGGTCACATATAATGACACAATCCGAAGGTTTTCCAATTTTTTGATTTTTTTGAATTTTTTATGCCTGTTTCAAAATGCGGTCAAAACGACGGGCTTGACCGTTCCTAGCTAGTGGTTGAATCTTGGAATTTTTTTGGTGTTTCTCTGATTAAATAGATACTTATGTACCTAGAAATGATTTTTGGAAAAAATAAATAGCAAACTATGAGGCAACTGCAGTTCAAATTTGACCCGCTTCCAACTGAATCGGCGGAAATTTGTCTTTTTCACGAGAGGTGGATAAAAACTTTTTGCACCCAACCATTTTGTCAATTGTGCATTAAATATGTCCTAGTATTTTAGAAAATTGATTTGGTCCAATTTTGCAACAATTATTTGGTAGTTCCTTCACAAAAAAACCTCCTTTTGGGCACTCGAAAAATGAAAAATGGTTTTTTCGTCCAAAGAAAATGAAAACTTCCTTAGGCAACATTGTTTGCCATTCCAATATGCACCCTTGTGCACAATATGAGATCATTTGAACAAACTGTGCCACGAATGTGGCCATAAGATTGATCATTTAGCTTGAAAGCCATGAATTTTCAGAGATGATAGCTCATTTTTGAGAACACTTTTTTAAAATAATTGCCGTATTACAAGTTTGTTATTTTTCATGGGAACTTGGTCACATATAATGACACAATGCAAAGGATTTTCAATTTTTTGATTTTTTTTGAATTTTTTATGCCTGTTTCAAAATGCGGTCAAAATGGCGGGCTTGACAGTTCCTAGCTAGTGGTTGAATCTTGGAATTTTTTGGTGTTTCTCTGATTAAATAGATACTTATGTACCTAGAAATGATTTTTTGAAAAAATAAATAGCAAACTATGAGGCCGCTGCAGTTCAAATTTGACCCGCTTCCAACTGAATCGGCGGAAATTTGTCTTTTTCACGAGAGGTGGATAAAAACTTTTTGCACCCAACCATTTTGTCAATTGTGCATTAAATATGTCCTAGTATTTTAGAAAATTGATTTGGTCCAATTTTGCAACAATTATTTGGTAGTTCCTTCACAAAAAAACCTCCTTTTGGGCACGCGAAAAATGAAAAATGGTTTTTTCGTCCAAAGAAAATGAAAACTTCCTTAGGCAACATTGTTTGCCATTCCAATATGCACCCTTGTGCACAATATGAGATCATTTGAACAAACTATGCCACAAATGTGGCCATAAGATTGATCATTTGGCTTGAAAGCCATGAATCTTCAGAGATGATAGCTCATTTCTGAGAACACTTTTTTAAAATAATTGCCGTATTACAAGTTTGTTATTTTTCCTGAGAACTTGGTCACATATAATGACACAATCCGAAGGTTTTCCAATTTTTTGATTTTTTTTGAATTTTTTATGTCTGTTTCAAAATGCGGTCAAAACGGCGGGCTTGACCGTTCCTAGCTAGTGGTTGAATCTTGGAATTCTTTTGGTGTTTCTCTAATTAAATAGATACTTATGTACCTAGAAATGATTTTTGGAAAAAATAAATAGCAAACCATGAGGCAGCTGCAGTTCAAATTTGACCCGCTTCCACCTGAATCGGCGGAAATTTGTCTTTTTCATGAGAGGTGGATAAAAACTTTTTGCACACAACCATTTTGTCAATTGTGCATTAAATATGTCCTAGTATTTTAGAAAATTGATTTGGTCCAATTTTGCAACAATTATTTGGTAGTTCCTTCACAGAAAACCTCCTTTTGGGCACTCGAAAAATGAAAAATGGTTTTTTAGTCCAAAGAAAATGAAAACTTCCTTAGGCAACATTGTTTGCCATTCCAATATGCACCCTTGTGCACAATATGAGATCATTTGAACAAACTATGCCACGAATGTGGCCATAAGATTGATCATTTGGCTTGAAAGCCATGAATCTTCAGAGATGATAGCTCATTTCTGAGAACACTTTTTCTAAAATAATTGCCGTATTACAAGTTTGTTATTTTTCCTGGGAATTTTTTTTGAATTTTTTATGCCTGTTTCAAAATGCGGCAAAACGGCAGGCTTGACCGTTCCTAGCTAGTGGTTGAATCTTGGAATTTTTTGGTGTTTCTCTGATTAAATAGATACTTATGTACCTAGAAATGATTTTTTGAAAAAATAAATAGCAAACTATGAGGCCGCTGCAGTTCAAATTTGACCCGCTTCCAGCTGAATCGGCGGAAATTTGTCTTTTTCACGAGAGGTGGATAATTTTTTTTTGCACCCAACCATTTTGTCAATTGTGCATTAAATATGTCCTAGTATTTTATAAAATTGATTTGGTCCAATTTTGCAACAATTATTTGGTAGTTCCTTCACAAAAAAACTTCCTTTTGGGCACTCGAAAAATGGAAAATGGTTTTTTCGTCCAAAGAAAATGAAAACTTCCTTAGGCAACATTGTTTGCCATTCCAATATGCACCCTTGTGCACAATATGAGATCATTTGAACAAACTATGCAACAAATGTGGCCATAAGATTGATCATTTGGCTTGAAAGCCATGAATCTTCAGAGATGATAGCTCATTTCTGAGAACACTTTTTTAAAATAATTGCCGTATTACAAGTTTGTTATTTTTCTTGAGAACTTGGTCACATATAATGACACAATCCGAAGGTTTTCCAATTTTTTGATTTTTTTGAATTTTTTATGCCTGTTTCAAAATGCGGTCAAAACGACGGGCTTGACCGTTCCTAGCTAGTGGTTGAATCTTGGAATTTTTTTGGTGTTTCTCTGATTAAATAGATACTTATGTACCTAGAAATGATTTTTGGAAAAAATAAATAGCAAACTATGAGGCAACTGCAGTTCAAATTTGACCCGCTTCCAACTGAATCGGCGGAAATTTGTCTTTTTCACGAGAGGTGGATAAAAACTTTTTGCACCCAACCATTTTGTCAATTGTGCATTAAATATGTCCTAGTATTTTAGAAAATTGATTTGGTCCAATTTTGCAACAATTATTTGGTAGTTCCTTCACAAAAAAACCTCCTTTTGGGCACTCGAAAAATGAAAAATGGTTTTTTCGTCCAAAGAAAATGAAAACTTCCTTAGGCAACATTGTTTGCCATTCCAATATGCACCCTTGTGCACAATATGAGATCATTTGAACAAACTGTGCCACGAATGTGGCCATAAGATTGATCATTTAGCTTGAAAGCCATGAATTTTCAGAGATGATAGCTCATTTTTGAGAACACTTTTTTAAAATAATTGCCGTATTACAAGTTTGTTATTTTTCATGGGAACTTGGTCACATATAATGACACAATGCAAAGGATTTTCAATTTTTTGATTTTTTTTGAATTTTTTATGCCTGTTTCAAAATGCGGTCAAAATGGCGGGCTTGACAGTTCCTAGCTAGTGGTTGAATCTTGGAATTTTTTGGTGTTTCTCTGATTAAATAGATACTTATGTACCTAGAAATGATTTTTTGAAAAAATAAATAGCAAACTATGAGGCCGCTGCAGTTCAAATTTGACCCGCTTCCAACTGAATCGGCGGAAATTTGTCTTTTTCACGAGAGGTGGATAAAAACTTTTTGCACCCAACCATTTTGTCAATTGTGCATTAAATATGTCCTAGTATTTTAGAAAATTGATTTGGTCCAATTTTGCAACAATTATTTGGTAGTTCCTTCACAAAAAAACCTCCTTTTGGGCACGCGAAAAATGAAAAATGGTTTTTTCGTCCAAAGAAAATGAAAACTTCCTTAGGCAACATTGTTTGCCATTCCAATATGCACCCTTGTGCACAATATGAGATCATTTGAACAAACTATGCCACAAATGTGGCCATAAGATTGATCATTTGGCTTGAAAGCCATGAATCTTCAGAGATGATAGCTCATTTCTGAGAACACTTTTTTAAAATAATTGCCGTATTACAAGTTTGTTATTTTTCCTGAGAACTTGGTCACATATAATGACACAATCCGAAGGTTTTCCAATTTTTTGATTTTTTTTGAATTTTTTATGTCTGTTTCAAAATGCGGTCAAAATGGCGGGCTTGACCGTTCCTAGCTAGTGGTTGAATCTTGGAATTCTTTTGGTGTTTCTCTAATTAAATAGATACTTATGTACCTAGAAATGATTTTTGGAAAAAATAAATAGCAAACTATGAGGCAGCTGCAGTTCAAATTTGACCCGCTTCCAACTGAATCGGCGGAAATTTGTCTTTTTCATGAGAGGTGGATAAAAACTTTTTGCACACAACCATTTTGTCAATTGTGCATTAAATATGTCCTAGTATTTTAAAAAATTGATTTGGTCCAATTTTGCAACAATTATTTGGTAGTTCCTTCACAGAAAACCTCCTTTTGGGCACTCAAAAAATGAAAAATGGTTTTTTCGTCCAAAGAAAATGAAAACTTCCTTAGGCAACATTGTTTGCCATTCCAATATGCACCCTTGTGCACAATATGAGATCATTTGAACAAATTATGCCACGAATGTGGCCATAAGATTGATCATTTGGCTTGAAAGCCATGAATCTTCAGAGATGATAGCTCATTTCTGAGAACACTTTTTTTAAAATAATTGCCGTATTACAAGTTTGTTATTTTTCCTGGAAACTTGGTCACATATAATGACACAATGCAGAGGTTTTCCAATTTTTTGATTTTTTTTGAATTTTTTATGCCCGTTTCAAAATGCTGTCAAAACGCCGGGAATGACCGATCCTAGCTAGTGGTTGAATCTTGGAATTTTTTTGGTGTTTCTCTGATTAAATAGACACTTATTTACCTAGAAATGATTTTTGGAAAAAATAAAGAGCAAACTATGAGGCACCTGCAGTTCAAATTTGACCCGCTTCCAGCTGAATCGATGAGAATTTGTCTTTTTCACCAGAGGTGGATCAAATTTTTTGACACCCAACCATTTTGTCAATTGTGCATTATATATGGCCTAGTATTTTATAAAATTGATTAGGTCTAATTTTACAACAAATATATGATAATTCCTTCACAAAAAAAAAACTCATTTTGGGCACTCGAAAAAATGGAAAATGAATTTTTCGTGGATCAAAAGCATTTTACATAAAATCATTTGGTCAATTATACATACAATTTGGTCTAATACATAGAGTTGGTAGGTTCGTCACAACAAAACTATTTTTTATACTTCAACAACGAAAAATGCTTTTCTCCTGCAAAAGAACTTATTTTTAACCATTTACGACCTATTTATATGGTCATAAAATCATCAAGGCCTTTATTGCATTCTGATTGGTCCACGAGCACCTCACGCGGATCATGCCCGACCACCATTGGATAGGCCTGGATCCGACGGCAGCCCTCTTCCCCCACCCCCTCTACCCCTCATCCCTCTCATCCCCCTCCCGAATCAGCGCAGCTCTCGTCCAAACCCTAGCCGCGCCATCCTTCGTGCGCCGCCCCCCCCATCGATTCCGGCCAACACCGCCGATCCCCTTCCACCTCTTCCACTCATCCCCTCGCCGCCACCCACCTTCGCCACCGACCAGTCCCCTCGCCGCCACCCACCTCCACCACACCTCCCCTCCCCACCTCAGATCCTCTCCCCTCTTCCCACTCCTAGATCCAACTTCCCACCGCCGCCTCCGGCGCCCAATCCCGGCGACCTAAGGCGGGATTCGACGGTGCCCAGCAGACCTACACCCGTCACCGGCCATGGAGGCGGTGGCTCTCTCCGCCGACGATGCGCGGACGAGACCTACACCTGTCCCGTCCTTCTCCTTTCCTCTGTCTCTCTCTCTTCCTCACGCATCTTCCCTCTCTCTCAGGTACATCTACAACAGCCCCGCCATGGATGGCCTCTTCACGAGCTCCTGCCGCTGCTGTAGTTCGTCCACGTCGTCGCCCCGCAGACCACCCCTGCACCTCTGCCGCGGACCTGCTCCACATCTCCTACAACCATGACTACGTCTGCTTCACGATGAGACGCTCGCGGCAGCGCGGGCCTCCGACGCCATCCTGCTCGGCGCGATAGGAGGGTGAGTGGAAACGATCTGGCAATAGTAATTAGTTCAGAAGTTGTGATGTGCATCTGTGACTTTCAGTTTCAGTAAATGGACGCTGATGCTGCGCTTGCAGGTATAAGTGGGACAACAGTGAGAAGCATCTCAAGCCTGAGACCGGCTGCTCAACATCCGTGCCGTGCTCGGCGTGTTCGCCAATCTGCGGCCAGCCACGGTGTTGCCGCAGGTATATATCCCTATCTTGTTTCAGCTTCAGTGCATTTCACATAAGTACTATGCTTTACTCGATAGCACTGCCTTTCGTACTCTAGTTTGCTAGTTGCATCCAAGGCCATGTATCGAACGCATCAGATTGTCTCCTGAATCCCCGATGTAATCTCTAGTAGCGGCACATAGTTTAACCAAGTAGCAAAATACTAGCAAATGTAGCCATAGCTGCAGGATTTGGGATGGGTGGACTTGTTTAATTCACTTAAGAATAATAATGTCCTGTGTAACTACTTCCCTCTCTGCTCAGTTAACTAGCTAGCTCACTGGTTGTTGCTGTGGTGGGTTAGGGTCCTGGAGAACGCTTGCAGGGACGACGAGGAGATGCGCGCCATCCTTGGCGACAGCATCGGCAACCTGGAGCTCATGAAGCAGAGGGTGCATTTTTCTGTAATAATAAATTACTGGGGTCTTGATTCTTGGGGCCTCAAAGTGCAGTGCGTCTGCTGTGCTGAAATTGTAGAGCTTTGTGTGCTTGCTGTGCAGATACAAGAGAGGGTGCGTGCGAAAGGCAGGGAGGGGTTCAACAGGCCCAAGACGGGCTCCGTCGCCGCGTTCAAAGTCAGCTTCCGAGAGTGAGTTGTTGCGTAGATGATGAACACACATGTATTGTTATCTTCTAGGCATGCATGATAGCTGAAAGTGATTCTGGACAGCTTCAATGACTTCGTTGACTGATTCATTGTTGGTGAACTTGGTGATATTGTGCATGTAGATCATGATGTACCAGCTCTGCAATGGCGTTGCTTTTTGCCACGAACGCGGTGTCCGGGACCATGACCTCGAGCCACACAACCTGCTCATGGGTGGATGCGCTGGTATCCTCTGGTTTGATCCCAGCAAGAGGTAGTCTTCTCTTCTCTTTATCAACCAAAGGCACTTTCTTTTCTCATGGATGGATGGGACTCCATTAATTTAGTATCAATTTAGGTGTTAGTATGCTATTGATGCTCGTGTTGATGCCATGCTTTTTGTCTTGTCATGTCCTGAAATTAAGTGGCAGCATCAAATGCAAATCTATTAGTGTTGTTAAACTGCTGGTAGGCTAGCTACAAACTGACTTGTTATTTTCTTCTCTAGCAAATTGTATACATGAATCTCTAGTTGGCCATAAATTTGACATATTAATTTACATATGCATACACATGACTATTTCTGTACACTCATATTTAAGCTTCTGCCTAGCTTACCAAAATTATGTATACAGAGCTGCATGTTTTAACACTAGAAATCAGTTTCTCTAGCATATATAATAGAAATACAGAAGTGCTTCTTTCCATATTAGAGCTGTGCTTGGCTAATTTTTCCATGTGATGACTACCACTTTTACAGGTAACGCTGATGGTTTCGGAGATACTCGTAAAGAAGAGTTGTACAATGCATGTGCTACTCTTAAGGTACTTGGGGTCCTTCACTTCTCCATAGTAGATTGTTTCCAGCCTTTGAACTCCTAGGAGATTTTAACACAAATTGTAACAGATGATTCCCTTAATAAACAATGCATGTGCTACTCTTAAGAATTTAATAAGTGCATGCTATACTGTTGCTTACTAGGCCAGAAGTGTTTTTTTATGCTAGAAGTAATTAGTAGATCATGAGCAAAGTGAACCCTAGAATTGCTGCTGCACAAATAGATTGCTTGCCACTTTGCTACCTGAAACAGAGCCTCGATTCCATTCAGACGCTTTTCTAACTCTTTATTTATTAGCGGCCCGTGTAAGAACAAAAAAAATAAAGCTCCAATTAAGTATTGTATTTTGTTTTTATTTCATGCTCTTTGTAGCTGACGGGTTGGGCTGTGCTTGGATGGGCCATGTTGTAGCTTACAGACATTCTGCGTACTAACTCAACCTCCGTATTACAAGTTTAAAAGAATTGCTGCGTAGTTCACAAACCTGGGACTAAACATTTCATTATTTTTGCTCTTGACGACTTTTACTTGGACTTTCAGTTTCAATAAGCCACATCCTTGTATAAAACTTAACACTGTCATGCACCTGTTTGCGCATATGCCTATGATAGGGTTAGGACCTGCCGCACCTTTAGAGTTGAAAATGTGATGATTTAGCTCACTTTCTTAACGTGATGTTGCTGTTGTACTCCATAAATTACTGAACATTTTTAAAACTCCAAAAATACAGTATTTGCTACTGGCTTATTAGTGTTAGCAGTATTTGCAACTGGAGTATTTAGAGATTTAGTTTCCTACTCCAAATTTTGTATGTTTTTGATGTGAAACGCTTATGCATGACTAAGTGTTAAGTTGATACAATTTTGAGTCTGCACTGCTGTATGTTTTTGATGTGAAACACTTATGCATGACTAAGTGTTAAGTTGATACAATTTCTTTGGTAGACAAGCATGGAAATATGTATTAACTTTCCTGAAAGTAGACAAGCATGACAATTCTGTTCAATTCTGATTTCTTTTGTAGTCAATTATGTTCAACTGATTTCTGAATATTTCTGATGTGACCTGTGGCCAGGTACCAGAGGCGATCGGCATCCTCCTGGTGGCGCTGCTCCTCACAAAGTGTTGAAGTTGGATTACCGCCTCATGTTGATGGCATTGTTTCTTTTTGGTGATCTAATGTCGCTTAGCTTGCTGCTGCTGTGATGGAAGCGCACCACAACTTTAGTTGATGTGTATCTGTTTTTGCTTGTTTTAGTTGAGGTTGGACGTGCAGACTTGTATGTGCTGTTGTGTGTATTTGGATGAATGATTTCTGAATTTAATCATTTAATTGAGAGAATTATTGAGTGTTTGCTGTTCAAATGTGTAAACTGGAAATCAGTGAATAATAAAAAGACCAAATGGTCTACTGGATCAAAAATGCTACAACCCAGATAATAGTGGACTGGAATATTGTGCATTTCTGCAAAACCTTACAAAAAGGCCTAATGAAATGGTTTGCAAAAGGGCCATGGCCTAGAAAATTAAAAGGCTGAATTGTAGGGCGTGGCCCATGTAGCCGACCAAAAATTCACATGAAAAAACAATAAAAAGGCCGAATTGTTGGGCTAGGCCCATGTAGAAAACCGAATTGGACCGGGCTGAATCTTGTGCCACATCAGCTTGCCACGCTGGATGCCTACGTGGCCTGGGGAGGTTGCTAGTGACCAAAACGCCACAATAGACGTATTTTGGTCATAAACATCTACGACCATTCCAGAAGAAAGGTCGCTATAGTCAGTTTACGACGGCCAGCTTTTGACCTTATGTTTTTGGTCACAAAAAGGTCACAAATGGAAATTTGTGACCATTCAGT
Organism: Triticum dicoccoides; assembly: GCF_002162155.2. Lineage (NCBI taxonomy): Eukaryota > Viridiplantae > Streptophyta > Magnoliopsida > Poales > Poaceae > Triticum > Triticum dicoccoides. The sequence continues at coordinate 4,505,881 of NC_041392.1, forward strand.
GACCAATAGTGATGGTCACAAGTTGACATATTTCTTGTAGTGTTATATCAACGCGGTTGATGTAGTCGTACGTCTTCACGATCCGACCGATCCAAGCACCGAAACTACGTCACCTCTGTGTTCTAGCACACGTTCAGCTCGATGACGATCCCTGGACTCCGATCTAGCAAAGTGTCGGGGAAGAGTTCCGTCAGCACGACGGCGTGGTGACGATCTTGATGTTCTACCGTCGCAGGGCTTCGCCTAAGCACCGCTACAGTATTATCGAGGTGGACTATGGTGGAGGGGGGCACCGCACACGGCTAAGAGATCAATGATCAATTGTTGTGTCTTTGGGGTGCCCCCTGCCCCCGTATATAAAGGAGCAAGGGAGGAGGAGGCCGGCCCTAGGAGGGGGCGCGCCAAGTGTGGAGTCCTACTAGGACTCCCTAGTCCTAGTAGGATTCCACCTCCCATATGGAATAGGAAAAGAGGAAGGGAAAAGGAGAAGGAAGGAAGGGGGCGCCCCCCTTCCCTAGTCCAATTCGGACCAGACCAAGGGGAGGGGTGCGGCCACCCTTGAGGCCCTTTTCCTTCTTTCCCGTATGGCCCAATAAGGCCCAATACGTATTCCCATAACTCTCCGGTACTCCGAAAAATACCCGAATCACTCGGAACCTTTCCGATGTCCGAATATAGTCGTCCAATATATCGATCTTTACGTATCAACCATTTCGAGACTCCTCGTCATGTCCCGATCTCATCCAGGACTCCAAACTCCTTCGGTACATCAAAACTCATAAACTCATAATATAACTGTCATTGAAACTTTAAGCGTGCGGACCCTACGGGTTCGAGAACTATGTAGACATGACCGAGACACGTCTCCGGTCAATAACCAATAGAGGAACCTGGATGCTCATATTGGCTCCCACATATTCTACGAAGATCTTTATCGGTCAGACCGCATAACAACATACGTTGTTCCCTTTGTCATCGGTATGTTACTTGCCCGAGATTCGATCGTCGGTATCTCAATACCTAGTTCAATCTCGTTACCGGCAAGTCTCTTTACTCGTTCTGTAATAAATCATCTCGCAACTAACTCATTAGTTGCAATGCTTGCAATGCTTAAGTGATGTGCATTACCGAGAGAGAGCCCAGAGATACCTCTCCGACAATCGGAGTGACAAATCCTAATCTCGAAATACGCCAACCCAACAAGTACCTTCGGAGACACCTGTAGAGCACCTTTATAATCACCCAGTTACGTTGTGACATTTGGTAGCACACAAAGTGTTCCTCCGGTAAACGGGAGTTGCATAATCTCATAGTCATAGGAACATGTATAAGTCATGAAGAAAGCAATAGCAACATACTAAACGATCAAGTGCTAAGCTAACGGAATGGGTCAAGTCAATCACATCATTCTCCTAATGATGTGACCCCGTTAATCAAATGACAACTCATGTCTATGGCTAGGAAACATAACCATCTTTGATCAACGAGCTAGTCAATTAGAGGCATACTAGTGACACTCTGTTTGTCTATGTATTCACACATGTATCATGTTTCCGGTTAATACAATTCTAACATGAATAATAAACATTTATCATGAAATAAGGAAATAAATAATAACTTTATTATTGCCTCTAGGGCATATTTCCTTCATGTATCACTTGCTATTTTTGGATAAATATATTATATATTGTACAAAGCAAATAGTATGGGAAGCCTGTTTCAAACTGTGTGTCGATGTGTAAGAAAAGTTAGTTTTGAAGGGTTCGTGGAGGGATGAATATGGGGTTGTAGTGTATATTTGTGTGAAAATCGAGAGATTCTCTTTCAGATAGAGATTCACAGCATGCCCAAACATTTGGAGGTGGCTACCCCTGGATCTGGCAAGACGATTATGGAGGAGGCTCTCAGAAGCAAAGGAAAGAAGAGTGACGCCATAGAAAAGACGCCCGTAGCTGCTTCATAGATGGTCATCAGTCTCTTGGGTTGTCCTTATGACATGACTTGTCTACATGGATATGGTGGTGCTCGCTGTCTTTTGCCGAGTTACTCTCGTTGTGGATGTCTTTGCGATGTAGCAATGTGGGGGTTTGTGATCGTTACGTGTTGGGTATGGTACTCGAGCTCATCATATACTCATGGGGTTTCATGTTCTGTGAGCAGTCAACATGTGGTTGGTTTGTATAGACTTTTGCCCGGTTTTCCGTCGATTAACTGGGCAATTCTTTTCTGCTTAATTAATTGATGAGGCAATTTTTTTGCCTCTGTATAGTTTCTTAACTAAGTTTGGCTCGCAGGTTCTGGCTGTTGCAGTGCAAGGTACAGTGGCGGAGCTATGTGCAGCTCTGGGGTGGCCACTGCCCCCCAGCCGTAGCCTAATTACTGAAGGGAACATTTTTTAGAGGCTTAGATTAAGAAGAGTTTAGGCAAGGTAATCGTTTCAGTTGATCACGCCTTTAAGGTAAGTCCATGGATGGTTCTCTAGATGCTTGGGCGCCATGAAGTAATGCCACAATGTCTGGGTCGTGGAGGCCACTTGGTACTTTTTTTACATTGCGTTATTTTATTTTAAAATTAACGAGTTTATTCAACTTTACGCTTTGAAATATGTGTACTTCAATTTTTTAAATTAAGAATAAAAGTAAAAAATGAACAAATAGAAAAACAGATAAAAGACGAACTAACCAGAAACCTACCTGAGCCGACTCAGTCGGGATGTCTGACACGAGCACTCCCATGTTCCTCCTTTCCTCTTTCTTATCCTTTTTACTTTAGCGCGCGCGAACGGGGACGTGAGACATCAGGCGCGTTGCTAGTCACTACACCCATGTTCCACTTGTGATTAGTACTAGAGGCACGACCTCCTTTATGGGACCTCCCCCTCAGCGCGTTCAGCTCTGTCTAATCAAACCGGTGCTCACTGCGGCGCCCTATTGGGCAGGCCCACCGACACGCAGCGGCAGCGAAAAAATAGTAGAAAATTTTGCTGCGTCATGGATTCAAACTTGCGCGGCTGCATTCCTGCAAGCCCTATGCTAACCACTACAGACACCTCACACTACTAATCCGTAGTACCGCGAGATATTTAAGGACAATTGCGGCCACGCTTGCCCAAAATTTAGTCGTTCATAGATTAAAAAAATGTTCAGGTATTAAAAAGAAGTTCACTAATTCAAGAAAAAGTTCATGAATTTGAAAAGGTCCACTAATTTAAGAGTTTGAAAAGTTCACAAGTTTGAGAAAAGTTCAAGGATCAAAAAAGTTCACGAAATTCAAAATAGTTGAAGAGAATTGAAAAACGTTCATCAATTTAAAAAAAAAGTTAATTGATTTTCATAAAAGTTCACGAATATTGAAAGCAGTTCATCAATTTTGATAAAAATTTCATCGAATTTGAAAAAGAGTCATAAAAATCCGATGGATTTTTTAGCAGAATTATAAAAAATTTAAATACAAAAAAGAAAAAGAAAAAGAAAAATTAAAATTAAAGGAAAAGCAAAACGAAAAAATAAAAAATAAAATAAAAGAACAAAACTGGGAAGAAGATCTACGTTATCACAGATTTGACGTGGTTGCTGATTAATTGCAAACGCAAACGCAATAAGTACCATAAGAGTCGCGCTAGTTATTGCGCACTTTTGAACTATTCATTTTTTAAAATCGATATTTTTAATGAAAATAAGTTCATAAATTTTGAAACAAAAGTTCATCGATTAGAAGAAAAACTCTTCAACTTTCAAATTAGTTCATCGATTTCGAAAAAAGTTCATCGATTATGAGAAAAGTTCATTGATTTTGAAAAAAAGTTCATCGGTTTTCAGAAATAGTTCATCGAATTTGGAAAAAGAGTTCATCAAAACTGAAAAAATGTTCATCGATTTTGAAAAAAAATTCATCGATTTTGAAAAGTTCATCAAAATTAAAAAAAGTTCATCAAAATTGAAAAAAATTCATAGAATTTGTAAAAAAAAGTTCATCAATTTTTTAAAGTAATCTAATGAAAAAAGTTCATCAATTACGAAAAAGAGGTTCACGAAACGTGAGAAACAATCACGCATTAAAGAAAACAAAAAAAATGGACAGAAAAGGATAAAGGAACAAAACGAACTGAAGAGCTAAATAAAACAAAGAAGGGAAGAAGATTTACGCGGATGGGACGGTGGTCTGTTGCTTAGCGCGTAACCCTCGCAGCGAAGGGGTCTTGGGTTCGTTTCCATCAGCACGCGCATTTTTTAACACAGAAAATAAATTCACAAATGGGCCGAGCCCAGTAAACGTGGCTGCAGGCGCCCATTTGCAGAAATTACATTAACGGGCGCCTGCAGCGCCAAATAGGATATTCCGACACATTCAGCTAGTTTTTTTTTGAGACAACCTCGCGAAGCTTTTTATTAATTCTTCACAACGTTTACAGGGACGGAGGGTAGATTTCCCGGGTGGCCTAACCACACATGGCGGCCAACACCGAGAGATAAAGCATGCTTCGCTAAGTTGTGAGCTTCATAATTTGAGCTCCTACTTTCATGACTAAAAATACAGGAATCAAAAAGCGAGGATTGGTCTATTATTTCATGTACAACTGCACCATAGCTTGCTGAGTTGTCCATCTTCAAGTCTTGCACTACCCCTTTGCAATCTGACGCAACCTCAATCTTCCGCAGATAAAGATCTTCAGCCAATGCCAAACCCTCTCTGATGGCGAGGGCTTCCAAAGTCGCCGGATCATCAATATAATTGAAAAAGAGTGTCGAAGCACCCATAAACCTTCCAGTGTCATCTCTGCATATTGCACCAACAGCGCCAAAACCATTTCTGGAGACTGCGGCGTCCACGTTAAATTTTGCATTACCAGTCAATGGGGCCAACCAAGATGTGCGAGCTACGGGCGCCTGCCTCCCCTCAGGACTCGCTCCGCTTCTGGTATTGACAATCTGTAGCTCAGCAAGATACCTGGTTACAAATACATCAACTGACAATGGTGACTGGAAAATGTTCTCATGGATAGCCTTCCGCCGAACCCCCCATAGTGCCCATAGCGTTACTACCATGCGACCAAAGAGCTGCTGTGGCAATATTTCATGCAGTTTGCAGAGCCAGTCTTTTGGGTCGTCCTCCCCTCGTTCGATCATGCGATCAACCAGCTCCTCGGGCGCCAACGCCCACACACTCGCTGACATCGGGCAAAGAATCAGCGCATGTTTCCAGGTGTCCACTCCGCCACATATAGCGCATGTATCCTCCGTGGACATATGCCGATGTTTCAAGACTGTCCCAGTCGGCATTGATTGTCGTGCAAGACGCCACAAGAAAACCTTCAGTTTTGAGGGTACCTTAATCCGCCACATCATGGACCATTTACTAGTTTCATTTACATCATATGACGTGCCACCACTTCCATCTAGCTGGGCTTCATGGACGTGCTTAATCCTCAAGATCATTCGGTAAGCTGACCGTACAGAAAAACGGCCTCGGGCCTCCTCATGCCATGCCCAAAAGTCATGAACACGGCGAGTGCAAACTGGAATCCGAAGTATCGCCTCCACATCAACTGGGATGAAAACCGCCCGAACTAGATTCTCATTCCAGGTTGCCGTGGTACGATCAATAAGATGAGCAACGCTGGAAGGAGCATTAGGCGCCGGGACTGTAAAAGGCCGCTTTGAGTTGCATCTCGGGATCCAGTTATCAAACCAAATATTCGTGGACTCACCATCCCCAATCCTCCTAATGAGGCCATGTGAAAGAACATCTCGCCCATCCAAAACAGCACGCCAAATCTGGGACGGATGAGATCCCAGCTCGGCTTGAAGCAATGAGCAGTCCGGGAAGTAAATTGCCTTGAGAATTCTTGCATTAAGGGAAGTGCTATCTGTCAACGTTCGCCACGCCTGTCTCGCTAACAGTGCCAGATTGAAAATTTCCATATCGCGGAAGCCTAAACCTCCCAAATGTTTAGGCATGGTCATGGTGTCCCATGCGACCCAGACGGCTTTCCTCTTTCCCTGCTTAGAGCCCCACCAGAACTGCCGGATGATGGAAGTAATATTTTCACATAGTCCTCGTGGTAGTCTGAAACATGTCATAGAATAGACCGGGATTGCTTGCGCGACAGCCTTAATCAGAACCTCCTTACCAGCCGAGGAGAGTAACTTAGCCATCCATCCCTTGATCTTTTCCCATACACGATCCTTAAGATATTTGAAAGTACCATTCTTCGAGTGGCCAACATCGGTAGGCATGGCAAGGTAGCGTTCACTCAAAGATTCATTCTGGACCTGCAGGTTGTTCTTGATAGTTTCTCTAAGTTGTGGGGGACAACCATTGCTAAAAAATATTGATGACTTCTCATTATTTATCCGCTGCCCCGATGCTGCACAATATGTATCCAGTAAGTTTGAAACCACACTTGATCCTTCCCCACTCGCCTTGAAAAGCAACAGGCTATCATCTGCAAAAAGAAGGTGGTTCACGGTTGGAGCCGTGGGGGCCACCTTGATCCCTGGCATAGATGATTGAGAACTTGATTTAAGGAGGCACGAAAGGCCCTCTGCTGCAATCAAGAATAAGTAAGGGGAGATCGGGTCTCCCTGCCGGATACCTCTTGTAGGCTGAAACGACTCTAGTTTTTCTCCATTGAAGCATACTGAAAATGAAACGGAGGAGACCATGCCCATTACAATATTTATCCAATGGTGATTAAATCCCAGCTTTGTCATAATACCTTTCAGATATGCCCACTCCACCCTGTCGTAGGCCTTCATCATGTCCAGCTTTAAAGCACAAAAGCTATTTGCCTTGGACCTCGACCGTTTCATGAAATGCAGACATTCATATGCACATATAATGTTATCAGTGATGAGCCTTCCGGGCACAAAGGCAGATTGTTCCTCAGAGATAATCTCAGGCAGAATCACTTTCAGTCTATTGGCGATGACTTTGGAGGCAATTTTATACAAAACATTACACAAACTGATGGGTCGATATTGCGTAAGTGATGTTGGATTTGTTACCTTTGGAATCAGCACCAGAACAATATCATTGATAGAAGCTGGATTCTCCTCACCCTTAACAATTTTAAGGACTATCTCTGTTACTTCATCACCACACACGTCCCAATGTTTTTGATAGAAGTGGGCAGGAAAACCGTCAGGGCCCGGGGCTTTGCTCGGGAACATTTGAAACAAGGCAATCTTAACCTCCTCCTTAGTGTATTGTGCACACAGACTTGAGTTCATTGCATCTGTCACTTTCTTTGGCACATGAGTCAAGACCGCTTCCATATCATGAACTCCCTCCGATAGATATAGGGTCTGATAAAAACTGTTTGCTAAAGACCTTAGCTCCTCCGGATCAGATATTTCCACACCCAGGGAGTTTTGCAAAGCCTTGATCATATTTTTCTTGCGGCGTAAGCTGGACCGGAGGTGAAAGAACTTAGTATTCTTATCTCCCGCTGAAAGCCACTCGATCCGAGCACGCTGTCGCCACATAATCTCCTCCCTATGAAACATTTCGATCAGCCGCTCGTTTATCTTCAATTCTTCATGTGACGGACCCGCTCTCAGGGGATCGTCCCTTAGTCTGGCTAGTTTTTCTTTCAGCATCTTGATCTCCTTCCTGACGCTCCCAAAAGTGTCTCGACTCCATCTGCCCAAGCCCTGTGCCAGCTCTTGCAGCTTGCGGCGCTGTTCTTCCACCGAAGTGCAAGGAGGTCGAGCATTCCACCCCGTTTGAACACAGCCCTGTAGGTCTGCATGATTCTCCCACATCATCTCATATTTGAAAGAGGGTTGTGTTTGGGGAGCCCTCCCCTCATCCAGTTGTAATAATAACGGGGAATGATCGGACGTGGCCCCCGTTAGATGTGTGACCGAAGCCGATGGGAATCTAGCCAGCCACGCCGCAGTGAGCAGTGCTCTATCCAATCTGCACTTGGTATAACTGCCCCCCGTCACTTTCTTTTCAAAAGTCCAGACATTGCCTTTGTAGCCCAAGTCTAACAACATGCAGACGTCCAACACGTCTCTAAAAGCTTGAATTTGGGCATTGCTGCGCTGCCCAACCCCTTGGTGTTCCTCTGGACGTAAGACCTCGTTAAAATCACCAACACAGAGCCAAGGCAGGTCGCTCAAAGTGCTAATGTTCTTCAAAGTTGTCCAAGTTTGGTGCCTCAGATTGGTCTGCGCCTCCCCATACACACATGTCATTCTCCACTTCGCACTGCCCTGCTCCTCGATGGAAACATCAAGATGATAATCTGAGTATCCAAGAATCTCAACCAAAACTGTATTGTTCCAAAACACCCCCACTTCTGCCCTGACTGCTCACAGCATAGGAGTTGTCAAAACCCAGAGTTTCAGACATAGCTTCTACCCTTGTCCTATCCAATTGTGTTTCAACAATGCACAGAAGGGTAGGGGTAAATTGCCTCGCGAAGTCGTGGAGCTCTCGAACTGTCGCGGCTTTACCCGCGCCACGACAGTTCCAGACAAAGATATTCATTGGGCCCGGCGGCGTTCCTCGAAGGAGCCCGCCAAAGATGAAACAGACTTGCCATGACTGTCCATATTTTCCTCCGCACTTTCACTTGCATCTGGATTCACTCTTGGTCTCTTCGGATCCTGCTTACTACTTGGGCTCAGAGGGGTGAGAGGGGGTGCAAGAAGTTGTAAAAACTCTCCACGCCCCACTGTATTAGACGTACTAGGAGCATGCTGCGCATCCCGCGACTGCCTCTTCCTGTTTTCTTCTGCCTCAACCATATCCAGGTCAGCTTCAGCGACTACATCATCTTTCTCAAAACCCCTCTCATTGTCACCTGAGCGAGGAGCAGTTCCCCTACCTCCTCGTCCTCCCCGTCTGCCTCCGCGGCGGCCACGACCACCACCAGGGCCCTGTCCGGTGCACATGACCCATGACGCCCTGAGATCTTTAAAAACCAACGCAGAAGGGGGGTGAATACCATTGCCATGCTCCTTAAACAAATGACCCAGCATCCCGCAGACCGCACACCAGTCCGGGAGTTTCTCATATTTCACTCTGTAAATTTGATGCTTCCCTTCCCTTATCACGGAGACAACATTCCTCAGAGGCTTATTGACATTGATCCGGACCCAGACACGGTGAAAATTCCCCGCGAAATCTTGCGATTGTGGTTCGGCATACAAAACTTCTCCAATTTTTGAAGCTAGAGGCGGTACAAGATGAGCATAAAGGGGAGGGACATCATGTATCTGAACCCATATTTCAATTGTATCCAACTGCACCGTGGATGGTTTTGCCAATCCATCATACGGTTTCAAAATCACTGCATCACCTCTGAAGTGCCACGGTCCATCCCTCATGACACGTTCCCAATCTCCTAAGCACGAGAACTGCACTGTATACAGATTGTCTTCAAGCGGCTTGAACTGCGCTTCTTGGGCCAGATCCCACGCAGCCCTCATATTCTTAAAAAACCAGTATTGACTATAGGTCTTGGCCGTATGAACTCTAGCGAGCGCAATCCAACGAGCTGCCTCTGGTGGTGCCTCCTTCTCGTCAAAAACCACGTCATCGAGGTCCTCTTCACGAAGGCCCAGCTCCTCCATCAATGCTGCTACCTCGTCCGTCTCCGTCGGGTCCGCCGAGGCCGATCCCGAAGCTCCGACCGACGCCATGATCTCAGAACCCTAACCCGATAAATCAACTGGGCCGTGCTGCAGGAACCCTAGCTTCTCCGCTTCCCACTGCCCCCCTCCGACCCCCAAGCAAAGCGTCGCCCGGACGAAGGTAAGAGGCCTGGGAATCATGGCGCAGATAGGGAAATCGGAGTCTCGACGGCGGCGATCTCAATCGCCCCGGGAGGAAGAAACCCTAACTTGAGGGAAACACGCATTCAGCTAGTAATACTTTTTTGCGAGTTTAACACACAAAACACAGAACGCTAGTTGGGCCGGCCCAGCGCGGGGCGCCTGCGCCCATTTGCAAAATACACAAGGATTCGGCCTCCTTTATGCCATTTGCACTAGTTTTTTCATTTTTTCCTTTTCTTTCTCAGTTCTCCCAGATATTTTATTTTTCTTTCTATTTTTGGTTTTCTTTATTATCCATTTTATTTCTTTTATTTTATTATTTTTATACTCCTTTTTCTTTATGTTTTGCTATTTATTTCATTGTTTTTATTTTACTTTTTCTTTTGTTTCTATTTTCGCTTTTCGTTGCTCTTTTGGTTATTATTCCGTATTTTTTTGTATATCTCAGCAAAAGTTTTCAAATACACGTCTAAAATTCTTCTCAATTTTTTTGTTTTTTTCTGTTCTTTCTTATGTTTTGTTCGCTTTCATTCTACATTTTCGTATATTTCAATTTGTTTAATAAGTGCTCAACATTTTTTGTATACACGTCCAACATTGTCTGAATGGTTATTAAATATTTTATAAATACTTGTTCAATATTTTAATACCTATTCAACATCTTTCAAATACCCCTATTACTTATTCAGTAATTTTCAACTGCTCGTCCAAATTTTTTTATTACTTATTCAACATTTTCAAATACTTTCTTGAACATTTTCAAATACTTTCTTCATCGTTTTTTATACTTATTCAACATTTTCAAATAGTTGTGCAAATACTCCTTCAACAATTTCTAATACTTATTCAACATTTTTCAACTACTTGTTCAATGTATTAAATATTTTTTCAAAATTTTCGAATACTTGTTCAGCATTTTTCAAATACTTGTTCAACATCTTTTAATACTTATTCAACATTTTTCATATACTTGATCAACATTTTTCAAAGGTTTTTTTGAAGTGTGTTTTTTCCCTATAAATGTAGAATATTTTAAAGTATAAAGAAAAGTACAAAAATAAAGCAAAACCAAGAATGAAAACAGAAAAAAAACAGGCCTTGGCCTCCCGTGCGGATGGGCCGGTCCATCTCGGCTCAAGGGCACCCCTATTTCTCGCTTTAAGCGAGCTCGGGGGGATGTCTCGCGTCAGGTTTAGACCAGATGGGCCGGCCCTGCCGCGTGGGAGGCCACGGCCTCTTTTATTTTGTTTTCTGTTCTCGTTTTTTGCTTTATTTTTTTTACTTTTTATACCTTAAAATATTCTCTCTCTATCTCTTTAATATATATTAGAGAGAGAGAGAGAAAATTTGAATATTTGTTCAATATTTTTCAAATACTTGTTCAACATTTCTTAATACTTATTCAATATTTTTAAATACTTGTGTGTGTGTGTGTGTGTGTGTGTGTGTGTGTGTTTGAAAAATATTGAACAACTATTCAATTTTTTTGAATAAGTATTAAAAATGTTGAACAAGTATTTGACAAATGTTGAATAAGTATTAGAAATTGTTAAACGAGTATTTGGAAAATGTTGAACAATTATTTAGAAATGTTGAATAAGTATTAAAAATGTTGAATAAGTAATAAAAAGAAAGCAAAAAATAATGCAGAAAAAACAGAAAAAATATAGGTTGTGGCCTCCTGCGCCGCTGGCCAGCCCACCTGGGCTCTCCCTGACGCGAGGCATCCCCTGGTGCTCGGTTAAAGCTTTAGTTTCAATCGAAATGACATTCACTTCCAGCACAAGAAAGCAGAAGCACAAAGATACAAAATGTCATTCATTTCTAATTTCATAATGTGCCATTCATCCGAGGTTCATACAATTCCCAGCCTTCAGATGTGCCATAAAAAAACCATGGGAAAACTAAAAAGAGCACATGCTCGAAGATTACAACCTTGAAGAATTTTATTTCCTTGTCTTGTTCTGGAAACAGAGCATCCTTCTCTTCAATCTTCTTCGTCAGCTTCAATTTCTTTCCAACCTCTCATCTGCACTTCGACCTATGAGACACCATGTGCCAGTCCGACGACGAGCTGCCCGAGCTACGCACCGTGCGCCATCAACTTGTGTACCTGCATCCGGACAAGTTATTACATTGTCAACTGCTCAATGGTACGGTGCAAAATTTCTCGGTAATGTGCGAACTTGTTGCCAAATAAGCACATAATTTCACAAATCCTGTTCCTAGCATATATCTCTTTGACAACGTATATATATAGGTAGCAAGCAAATGTGGAGAACAAATTCTGAACTGAAGGATTGGTTTTCTAGCATAGGGGATTATTCAGTATGTCTTATTCAATCAACCAATATTTCTTGTAAATTAACTGCCACCTAGTATAAGATAATAAACCTCAGACGCCTATCAAAACTAATTCATTCCAGCATCCGCGGTGCTCAGGGTGGATGGGTCACACGCCCGACTTGTCTCCCGGGGGTCTGTTACGACTAACCCGCACAAGCGTGTCTGTTAAAATTTCCCTATATTTATAGTGTTTGTTATCTTAATTGATTATTAGTTCTCATGTCTTTTTTCTCATTTTCCGTTGCAGGTCCTTTAGTTTATTGTAGAAACAACCAGTATATATTCCTTCTTATCTAGTTCGGTTAGAATCACATAACATTTGTAGATGCATTCATGTGCCTGTCTCTATTCCTTAATAGTACGAAAGAATCTTGTGTAGAATGCCCTGATTCGGTGGGGAAGACCGAATTTTCTCACAATAATGGATAGGGGAATATCTTAGTTGGGATAGCTTTAAACACTCCGCTGGAATATATTAGTTTTAGGATGCTAATTCCTGAGCAAGAGTAGCATCTATGCTTTACTTCCGTGACATGCATCCATGAATATCTGCCGTAGTGAAGTAAACAGATGATACATCCGATGGTACCTTCTAAGGATTTTTTTTTTTGAAACCATGACATTTTTTATAGCAAATTCGGAAACTATATAACCTAATGTCTTATTTGCAAAACTATGACCCCGTCGGCTTTTTTTAGGCCGAAGACCAACTTTTCGGTCAGTACTAGGCCGAAGTAGACTCTTTGGTCTCCTAATGGCCGAAGACAGGAATAGCTGGGCGGAAGTGCTGTTTTCGGCTTTGCTCTAGCCGAAGACCACTCTTCGGTCATCTTTTGGCCGAAGAGCGCCTGGCCGGCAATCGATGCATGCGTAGCGTACATATGATGCTAGACTGATGCATCGAAGGGCTGATCGGTATTGCATGTGGTTCATGCGTGGCTAATGCATGCATCAGGACCGAGATAGCAATGCATGCATCAGGACTTGGTGCATACGTACTAGCACACACGCATGCCGCCAACGTGCACACATGTATTGGCGAGAAGTAATGGCTGAAATACCAGTACAATATATGTACCTGATATTGTCCAGCCGGCAAGCATCCGTATGTATACAAATACGTGCACACAACCAGCCAGCCGGCGAGCTGCCCACGTACTAAACACATGCATCGGCATAGAATCTCGGTGCAGCTAACGTGTGTGCACACGTTCAGGTCGTCTGTGCCGTACGCCGGAGTGCGCAGCAGTGTGCTTATGAGCTCTTCGGCCAAAAGATGATCGAAAAGTGGTCTTCGGCCCGAGCAAAGCCGAAAACAGCTCTTCGGCCCAGCTGCACCCATCTTCGGCCATTAGGAGACCGAAAAGCCTATTTCGGCCTAGTGCTGACTGAAAAATTGGTCTTCGGCCTAAAAGAGGCCGACGGGGTCATTGTTTTACAAATAACACTTTAGGTCATATAGTCTCCGAATTTGCTATAAAAAAGATCATAGTTTCAAAAAAAAGAAAATCCCTTCTAAGATCCTCTCCTCTGGCGCCCACAGGTTGGTATCTAGCCACACAAAAATATATGCCAACCGGTCTTTTTTGTAGTGGAAAGGACAGTGGCACCAAACCTGAAGTCAGTTGCTTCCAGTGATGCGCCGCAGCAGTACCTTACTTAAGTTGTTTTATAAGCAAGTCAGCACTACTACAAAACATGCTATTGATGTAGGTTTTGGCATCCGACTGAATACCGTCGAAGCTAATAGTACATATTATTTCAGCCAGTTGGGAAACCGACTAGGATACTCTCAACCGTTTACAAATCTGAACCTTTCGAGATAGTGCAGTACTCTCTCCACCATTGTTTATATAACATTTACATATTTTGAAGTTCACGTTTGACCATCAATTTAACCAATTGAATGCATCGTGCATATGTCACAAACATTATACCATTCAATTCATATTAAAAATAGTTTCAATGGTATAATTTTTATAACATATAGTAAATATTTTATTGGCAAAAATGATGCTCGAAGTTCAATCACAAAAATAAGCACGCCATGTAAATAGGAAACGAGGGAGTAGTTTAGTCGTTATCCCCATCTATTTCTTCAGCGGAACTGGCGAAGATACATTCTTGGGCTGCTTGGCGGAATATGTATCCGCCTAACATCCCCTGAACAAGAAAAAAAAACATATAGATATATATCACGCATCTGTGATCATAACACCTTAAATCCTGGACGGCGTAGAAATCCGTCTGTGATGTGGATTTCTATCTGTCCGTAATGTGCCTTTGTAGTAGTGTCGAAAGATAAATTAAGACGTGCATGAGTGTAGTAGGGAATTTGTTCTGAAAGACGACTGCTCGTGCATTGATTCTGCCACCTGCCTGTTTGGATTGAAGATACGAAAGAAACTTAGAAACACTAAGCCCACGAATTTGTGATTGACCGAGATATATCACAAGCTTGGGCAAACATGTGTACACATATATGCATTGACCGAGATAAAGTACAGAATATAAATGGAATAAGAAAAGGAGTTTTACGATAGAACAGGTTAGACGCACAACCACTAACGCCACATTCACATAACCACAAACTATGTGTGTTCCCTACACATATAGGAATAGGATAATAATTAATGGATGCCCATCAGCCCCACTTAAGTGACCGCATGTTGTGCCACATTATAATATACTCCTGATGTCACAGACAAACGTCTGTAATGTGAGTCATCATATATAGATAAGACACTTGACCCGTCATGAGCTTAATGCAGACAAACTGGTGGAAAATTTGGATTGTCGGTTATCTATCTTTATGGTTTTTGTAAAAAGCTATCATAGCTGCCCACGAAAATGCACAGACAAAATCTTACTCATCTATTATTTTTGTAAGCCAAAAGTCTTGTGAAATTAGGTCCTGTAATCGATTGAAATATTCAAGATTAGTTGATCGGCATGTAATTTTGACCGCAAATACCATGGATTGATTAATCTTAAGAATATATGAAACCAACTCAGAAACATATACTATCTTGATAAATAATCAAATCCAAGACCAAATAAAACTCTCTTTTTTTAGAAAAGGAGGAAGACCTCCGGCCTTTGCATCTGGACGAATGCAGCCATTTTATTAATTGTTCACACAATACCTTACAAAGAAATACAACAGTAAGACTAAAGCCACGGTTTAGGCAACATCTGCCGCTACTTCTATCCAATTGATGAAGGGATGCTGATAGTCTGGGCCTAATGCCAAATAGACCTTGCAGCCAAACCTACCATCTAAGACCTGAGGTCCCATCCAGGACGCCTGCCGGGTATGGGGCACCCACCGGTTCGGCACACTCCTCAACCTGGACGCTTGCCGGGTATGACGCCGCCGCAGCCTCCTGCCACCAATCCATCTTCAGAATTGTACTGTTGCACCTACCTTGCCCGGTCTAGCTGCCGTCGACGCCACCACGACGCCAGACCGCATCACCCTCTTGCGCGAGTCCATCTCCGTGCATCAGGCGCCGAGTCACCACAGCGCCATGCCGTCGAGATCTACCGCCATCAATGAGTGAGATGAAGCAACGCTCCACCAAAGAATCCGTCCTCTGGTCCCTCGATCACGTGTGCACCTCCAAGGATGACGCCCCAAAGGGGGAACGACACTAGAGCACCGCCGTCATCCAATTATCCGATCTAGGGTTTCCCCCGAAGGTAGCAGAGAGTGGCCTTGAACTTCTCGACGGCGATGCCTTCAAGAAGGAAACGATGCAGATAGCGCCGCCACCGCCGGCCTTGGTAATAGCCGAAAGCAAGTTTTCACCCAGATCTGTTCGCAGGAATCCAACTCCCGTGCACGACCGTCGTGAAGGAAATATGCCCTAGAGGCAATAATAAAGTTATTATTTATTTCCTTATATCATGATAAATGTTTATTATTCATGCTAGAATTGTATTAACCGGAAACATAATACATGTGTGAATACATAGACAAACTTAGTGTCACTAGTATGCCTCTACTTGACTAGCTCGTTAATCAAAGATGGTTATGTTTCCTAACCATGGACAAAGAGTTGTTATTTGATTAACGGGATCACATCATTAGTTGAATGATCTGATTGACATGACCCATTCCATTAGCTTAGCACCCGATCGTTTAGTATGTTGCTATTGCTTTCTTCATGACTTATACATGTTCCTATGACTATGAGATTATGCAACTCCCATTTGCCGGAGGAACACTTTGTGTGCTACCAAACGTCACAACGTAAATGGGTGATTATAAAGGAGCTTTACAGGTGTCTCCAAAGGTAGATGTTGGGTTGGCGTATTTCGAGATTAGGATTTGTCACTCCGATTGTCGGAGAGGTATCTCTGGGCCCTCTCGGTAATGCACATCACATAAGCCTTGCAAGATACCTCTCCGACAATCGGAGTGACAAATCCTAATCTCGAAATATGCCAACCCAACATCTACCTTTGGAGACACCTGTAGAGCTCCTTTATAATCACCCATTTACGTTGTGACGTTTGGTAGCACACAAAGTGTTTCTCCGGCAAACGGGAGTTGCATAATCTCATAGTCATAGGAACATGTATAAGTTATGAAGAAAGCAATAGCAACATACTAAACGATCGGGTGCTAAGCTAATGGAATGGGTGATGTCAATCAGATCATTCACCTAATGATGTGATCCCGTTAATCAAATAACAACTCTTTATTCATGGTTAGGAAACATAACCATCTTTGATTAACGAGCTAGTCAAGTAGAGGCATACTAGTGACACTAAGTTTGTCTATGTATTCACACATGTATTATGTTTCCGGTTAATACAATTCTAGCATGAATAATAAACATTTATCATGATATAAGGAAATAAATAATAACTTTATTATTGCCTCTAGGGCATATTTCCTTCAGTCTCCCACTTGCACTAGAGTCAATAATCTAGATTACACAGTAATGATTCTAACACCCATGGAGCCTTGGTGCTGATCATGTTTTGCTCGTGGAAGAGGCTTAGTCAACGGTCTGCTACATTCAGATCCGTATGTATCTTGCAAATCTCTATGTCTCCCACCTAGACTAGATCCCGGATGGAATTGAAGCGTCTCTTGATGTGCTTGGTTCTCTTGTGAAATCTGGATTCCTTTGCCAAGGCAATTGCATCAGTATTGTCACAAAAGATTTTCATTGGACCCGATGCACTAGGTATGACACCTAGATCGGATATGAACTCCTTCATCCAGACTCCTTCATTTGCTGCTTCCGAAGCAGCTATGTACTTTGCTTCACATGTAGATCCCGCTACGACGCTTTATTTAGAACTGCACCAACTGACAGCTCCACCGTTTAATGTAAACACGTATCCGGTTTGCGATTTAGAATCGTCCGGATCAGTGTCAAAGCTTGCATCAACGTAACCGTTTACGATGAGCTCTTTGTCACCTCCATATACGAGAAACATATCCTTAGTCCTTTTCAGGTACTTCAGGATGTTCTTGACCGCTGTCCAGTGATCCACTCCTGGATTACTTTGGTACCTCCCTGCTAAACTTATAGCAAGGCACACATCAGGTCTGGTACACAGCATCGCATACATGATAGAGCCTATGGCTAAAGCATAGAGAACATCTTTCATTTTCTCTCTATCTTCTGCAGTGGTCGGGCATTGAGTCTGACTCAACTTCACACCTTGTAACACAGGCAAGAACCCTTTCTTTGCTTGATCCATTTTGAACTTCTTCAAAATTTTGTCAAGGTATGTGCTTTGTGAAAGTCCAATTAAGCGTTTTGATCTATCTCTATAGATCTTTATGCCTAATATGTAAGCAGCTTTACCGAGGTCTTTCATTGAAAAACTCTTATTCAAGTATCCCTTTATGCTATTCAGAAATTCTATATCATTTCCAATCAGCAATATGTCATCCACATATAATATCAGAAATGCTACAGAGCTCCCACTCACTTTCTTGTAAATACAGGTTCTCCGAAAGTCTGTATAAAACCAAATGCTTTGATCACACTATCAAAGCGTTTATTCCAACTCCGAGAGGCTTGCACCAGTCCATAAATGGATCGCTGGAGCTTGCACACTTTGTTAGCTCCCTTTGGATCGACAAAACCTTCCGGTTGCATCATATACAACTCTTCTTCCAGAAATCCATTCAGGAATGCAGTTTTGACATCCATCTGCCAAATTTCACAATCATAAAATGCGGCAATTGCTAACATGATTCGGACAGACTTAAGCATCGCTACGGGTGAGAAGGTCTCATCGTAGTCAACCCCTTGAACTTGTCGAAAACCTTTTACGACAAGTCGAGCTTTGTAGACAGTAATATTACCGTCAGCGTCAGTCTTCTTCTTGCAGATCCATTTATTTTCAATTGCTTGCCGATCATCGGGCAAGTCAACCGAAGTCCATACTTTGTTCTCATACATGGATCCCATCTCAGATTTCATGGCTTCAAGCCATTTTGCGGAATCTGGGCTCACCATCGCTTCTTCATAGTTCGTAGGTTCATCATGATTTAGTAGCATGACTTCCAGAACAGGATTACCGTACCACTCTGGCGCGGATCTCACTCTGGTTGATCTACGAGGTTCAGTAGTATCTTGATCTGAAGTTTCATGATCATCATCATTAGCTTCCTCACTAACTGGTGTAGGTGTCACTGAAACAGTTTTCTGTGATGCACTACTTTCCAATAAGGGAGCAGGTACAGTTACCACGTCAAGTTCTACTTTCCTCCCACTCACTTCTTTCGAGAGAAACTCCTTCTCTAGAAAGTTTCCGAATTTAGCAACAAAAGTCTTGCCTTCGGATCTGTGATAGAAGGTGTATCCAATAGTTTCCTTTGGATATCCTATGAAGACACATTTCTCCGATTTGGGTTCGAGCTTATTAGGTTGAAGATTTTTCACATAAGCATCGCAGCCCCAAACTTTTAGAAACGACAACTTTGGTTTCTTACCAAACCATAGTTCATAAGGCGTCGTCTCAACGGATTTTGATGGTGCCCTATTTAACCTAAATGCGGCCGTCTCTAGAGCGTATCCCCAAAATGATAGCGGTAAATCAGTAAGAGACATCATAGATTGCACCATATCTATTAAAGTACGATTACGACGTTCGGACACACCATTACGCTGTGGTGTTTCGGATGGTGTGAGTTGCGAAACTATTCCACAATTTTTCAAATGTACACCAAACTCGTAACTCAAATATTCTCCTCCACGATCAGATCATAGAAACTTTATTTTCTTGTTACGATGATTTTCAACTTCACTCTGAAATTCTTTGAACTTTTCAAATGTTTCAGACTTATGTTTCATTAAGTAGATATACCCATATCTGCTTAAGTCATCTGTGAAAGTGAGAAAATAACGATATCCGCCCCGAGCCTCAACATTCATCGGACCACATACATCTGTATGTATGATTTTCAATAAATCTGTTGCTCTCTCCATAGTACCGGAGAACGGTGTTTTAGTCATCTTGCCCATGAGGCACTGTTCGCAAGTACCAAGTGATTCATAATCAAGTGGTTCCAAAAGTCCATCAGTATGGAGTTTCTTCATGCGCTTTACACCGATATGACCTAAACGGCAGTGCCACAAATAAGTTGCACTATCATTATCAACTCTGCATCTTTTGGCTTCTACATTATGAATATGTGTATCACTACTATCGAGATTCAACAAGAATAGACCACTCTTCAAGGGTGCATGACCATAAAAGATATTACTCATATAAATAGAACAACCATTATTCTCTGATTTAAATGAATAACCGTCTCGCATTAAACAAGATCCAGATATAATGTTCATGCTCAACGCTGGCACCAAATAACAATTATTTAGGTCTAATATTAATCCCGAAGATAGATGTAGAGGTAGCGTGCCGACTGCGATCACATCGACTTTGGAACCGTTTCCCACGCGCATCGTCACCTCGTCCTTAGCCAATCTTCGCTTAATTCGTAGTCCCTGTTTCGAGTTGCAAATATTAGCAACAGAACCAGTATCAAATACCCAGGTGCTACTGCGAGCATTAGTAAGGTACACATCAATAACATGTATATCACATATATCTTTGTTCACCTTGCCATCCTTCTTATCCGCCAAATACTTGGGGCAGTTCCGCTTTCAGTGACCAGTCTGCTTGCAGTAGAAGCACTCAGTTTCAGGCTTAGGTCCAGACTTGGGTTTCTTCTCTTGAGCAGCAACTTGTTTGCCGTTCTTCTTGAAGTTCCCCTTCTTCTTCCCTTTGCCCTTTTTCTTGAAACTAGTGGTCTTGTTAACCATCAACACTTGATGCTCCTTCTTGATTTCTACCTCCGCAACTTTCAGCATTGCGAAGAGCTCGGGAATAGTCTTATTAATCCCTTGCATATTGTAGTTCATCACGAAGCTCTTGTAGCTTGGTGGCAGTGATTGGAGAATTCTGTCAATGACGCAATCATCTGGAAGATTAACTCCCAATTGAATCAAGTGATTATTATACCCAGACATTTTGAGTATATGCTCACTGACAGAACTGTTCTCCTCCATCTTGCAGCTATAGAACTTATTGGAGACTTCATATCTCTCAATCCGGGCATTTGCTTGAAATATTAACTTCAACTCCTGGAACATCTCATATGCTCCATGACGTTCAAAACGTCGTTGAAGTCCCGATTCTAAGCCGTAAAGCATGGCACACTGAACTATCGAGTAGTCATCAGCTTTGCTCTGCCAGACGTTCATAACATCTGGTGTTGCTCCAGCAGCAGGCCTGGCACCCAGCGGTGCTTTCAGGACGTAATTCTTCTGTGCAGCAATGAGGATAATCCTCAAGTTACGGACCCAGTCCGTGTAATTGCTACCATCATCTTTCAACTTTGCTTTGTCTAGGAACGCATTAAAATTCAACGGAACAACAGCACGAGCCATCTATCTACAATCAAACATAAACAAGCAAGATACTATCAGGTACTAAGTTCATGATAAATTTAAGTTCAGTTAATGAAATTATTTAAGAACTCCCACTTAGATAGACATCCCTCTAATCCTCTAAGTGATCACGTGATCCAAATCAACTAAACCATGTCCAATCATCACGTGAGATGGAGTAGTTTCATTGGTGAACATCACTATGTTGATCATATCTACTCTATGATTCACGCTCGACCTTTCGGTCTCCGTGTTCCGAGGCCATATCTGTATATGCTTGGCTCGTCAAGTATAACCTGAGTATCCCGCGTGTGCAACTGTTTTGCACCCGTTGTATTTGAACGTAGAACCTATCACACCCGATCGTCACGTGGTGTCTCAGCACGAAGAACTTTCGCAACAGTGCATACTCAGGGAGAACACTTCTTGATAATTTAGTGAGAGATCATCTTATAATGCTACCGTCAAACAAAGCAAGATAAGATGCATAAAAGATAAACATCACATGCAATCAATATAAGTGATATGATATGGCCATCATCATCTTGTGCCTGTGATCTCCATCTCCGAAGCACCGTCATGATCACCATCGTCACCGGCGCGACACCTTGATCTCCATCGTAGCATTGTTGTCGTCTCGCCAATCTTATGCTTCCACTACTATCGCTACCGCTTAGTGATAAAGTAAAGCATTACATCGCGATTGCATTGCATACAATAAAGTGACAACCATATGGCTCCTGCCAGTTGTCGATAACTCAGTTACAAAACATGATCATCTCATACAATAAAATTTAGCATCATGTCTTGGCCATATCACATCACAACATGCCCTGCAAAAACAAGTTAGACGTCCTCTACTTTGTTGTTGCAAGTTTTACGTGGCTGCTACGAGCTTAAGCAAGAACCAATCTCACCTACACATCAAAACCACAACGATAGTTTGTCAAGTTGATGCCGTTTTAACCTTTGCAAGGACCGGGTGTAGCCACACTTGGTTCAACTAAAGTTGGAGAGACTGTCGCCCGCAAGCCACCTATGTGCAAAGCACGTCGGGAGAACCGGTCTCGCGTAAGCGTACGCGTAATGTTGGTCCGGGTCGCCTCGTCCAACAATACCGCCGAACCAAAGTATGACATGCTGGTAGGCAGTATGACTTATATCTCCCACAACTCACTTGTGTTCTACTCGTGCATATAACATCAAACCATAGAACCTAAGCTCGGATGCCACTGTTGGGGTTTCGTAGTAATTTCAAAAAATTTCCTACGCACACGCAAGATCATGGTGATGCAAAGCAACGAGAGGGGAGAGAGTGATCTACGTACCCTTGTAGATCAACAACGGAAGCGTTGACACAACGTAGAGGAAGTAGTCGTACGTCTTCACGATCCGATCGATCCAAGCACCGTTACTCCGGCACCTTCGAGTTCTTAGCACACGTACAGCTCGATGACGATCCCCGGGCTCCGATCCAGCAAAGCTTCGGGGATGAGTTCCGTCAGCACGACGGCATGGTGACGATGATGATGTTCTACTGGCGCAGGGCTTCGCCTAAGCACTGCAACGATATGATCGAGGTGGAATATGGTGGAGGGGGGCACCGCACACGGCTAAGGAACGATCACGAGGATCAACTTGTGTGTCTCGGGGTGCCCCCCTGCCCCCGTATATAAAGAAGCCAAGGGGAGGGGGCGGCCGGCCAGGTATGGCGCGCCAAGGGGGAGTCCTACTCCCACCGGAGAAGGGGAAAGAGGAGGAAGAGAGGAAGGAAGGGGGGGGGGGGCGCCGGCCCCCTTCCCTTGTCCTATTAGGACTAGGAAGGGGAGGGGCGCGCGGCCACCTCCTGCCTCCTTCTCTCTTCTCCCTCAAGGCCCATGTAGGCCCAATAAACCCCCCCGGGGGGGTCCGGTAACCCCCCGGTACTCCGGTAAAATCCCGATTTCACCCGGAACAATTCCGATGTCCAAATATAGGCTTCCAATATATCAATCTTTATGTCTCGACCATTTCGAGACTCCTCGTCATGTCCGTGATCACATCCGGAACTCCGAACTATCTTCGGTACATCAAAATGCATAAACTCATAATAACTGTCATCATAACGTTAAGCGTGCGGACCCTACGGTTCGTGAACAATGCAGACATGACTGAGACAAATCTCCGGTCAATAACCAATAGCGGGACCTGGATGCCCATATTGGCTCCTACATATTCTACGAAGATCTTTATCGGTCAGACTGCATAACAACATACGTTGTTCCCTTTGTCATCGGTATGTTACTTGCCCGAGATTCGATCATCGGTATCCAATACCTAGTTCAATCTCGTTACCGGCAAGTCTCTTTACTCGTTCCGTAATACATCATCTTGCAACTAACTCATTAGTTGTAATGCTTGCAAGGCTTATGTGATGTGCATTACCGAGAGGGCCCAGAGATACCTCTCCGACAATCGGAGTGACAAATCCTAATCTCGAAATACGCCAACCCAACATCTACCTTTGGAGACACCTGTAGAGCTCCTTTATAATCACCCATTTACGTTGTGACGTTTGGTAGCACACAAAGTGTTCCTCCGGCAAACGGGAGTTGCATAATCTCATAGTCATAGGAACATGTATAAGTCATGAAGAAAGCAATAGCAACATACTAAACGATCGGGTGCTAAGCTAATGGAATGGGTCATGTCAATCAGATCATTCACCTAATGATGTGATCCCGTTAATCAAATAACAACTCTTTGTTCATGGTTAGGAAATATAACCATCTTTGATTAACG
>NC_041392.1:4529980-4532303 GCF_002162155.2 Triticum dicoccoides
CTTTGTTCACCTTGCCATCCTTCTTATCCGCCAAATACTTGGGGCAGTTCCGCTTTCAGTGACCAGTCTGCTTGCAGTAGAAGCACTCAGTTTCAGGCTTAGGTCCAGACTTGGGTTTCTTCTCTTGAGCAGCAACTTGTTTGCCGTTCTTCTTGAAGTTCCCCTTCTTCTTCCCTTTGCCCTTTTTCTTGAAACTAGTGGTCTTGTTAACCATCAACACTTGATGCTCCTTCTTGATTTCTACCTCCGCAACTTTCAGCATTGCGAAGAGCTCGGGAATAGTCTTATTAATCCCTTGCATATTGTAGTTCATCACGAAGCTCTTGTAGCTTGGTGGCAGTGATTGGAGAATTCTGTCAATGACGCAATCATCTGGAAGATTAACTCCCAATTGAATCAAGTGATTATTATACCCAGACATTTTGAGTATATGCTCACTGACAGAACTGTTCTCCTCCATCTTGCAGCTATAGAACTTATTGGAGACTTCATATCTCTCAATCCGGGCATTTGCTTGAAATATTAACTTCAACTCCTGGAACATCTCATATGCTCCATGACGTTTAAAACGTCGTTGAAGTCCCGATTCTAAGCCGTAAAGCATGGCACACTGAACTATCGAGTAGTCATCAGCTTTGCTCTGCCAGACGTTCATAACATCTGGTGTTGCTCCAGCAGCAGGCCTGGCACCCAGCGGTGCTTTCAGGACGTAATTCTTCTGTGCAGCAATGAGGATAATCCTCAAGTTACGGACCCAGTCCGTGTAATTGCTACCATCATCTTTCAACTTTGCTTTCTCTAGGAACGCATTAAAATTCAACGGAACAACAGCACGAGCCATCTATCTACAATCAAACATAAACAAGCAAGATACTATCAGGTACTAAGTTCATGATAAATTTAAGTTCAGTTAATGAAATTATTTAAGAACTCCCACTTAGATAGACATCCCTCTAATCCTCTAAGTGATCACGTGATCCAAATCAACTAAACCATGTCCAATCATCACGTGAGATGGAGTAGTTTCATTGGTGAACATCACTATGTTGATCATATCTACTCTATGATTCACGCTCGACCTTTCGGTCTCCGTGTTCCGAGGCCATATCTGTATATGCTTGGCTCGTCAAGTATAACCTGAGTATCCCGCGTGTGCAACTGTTTTGCACCCATTGTATTTGAACGTAGAACCTATCACACCCGATCGTCACGTGGTGTCTCAGCACGAAGAACTTTCGCAACAGTGCATACTCAGGGAGAACACTTCTTGATAATTTAGTGAGAGATCATCTTATAATGCTACCGTCAAA
This sequence comes from Triticum dicoccoides, assembly GCF_002162155.2. Lineage (NCBI taxonomy): Eukaryota > Viridiplantae > Streptophyta > Magnoliopsida > Poales > Poaceae > Triticum > Triticum dicoccoides. Next base: position 4,531,291 of record NC_041392.1, read on the forward strand.
CAAAGCAAGATAAGATGCATAAAAGATAAACATCACATGCAATCAATATAAGTGATATGATATGGCCATCATCATCTTGTGCCTGTGATCTCCATCTCCGAAGCACCGTCATGATCACCATCGTCACCGGCGCGACACCTTGATCTCCATCGTAGCATTGTTGTCGTCTCGCCAATCTTATGCTTCCACTACTATCGCTACCGCTTAGTGATAAAGTAAAGCATTACATCGCGATTGCATTGCATACAATAAAGTGACAACCATATGGCTCCTGCCAGTTGTCGATAACTCAGTTACAAAACATGATCATCTCATACAATAAAATTTAGCATCATGTCTTGGCCATATCACATCACAACATGCCCTGCAAAAACAAGTTAGACGTCCTCTACTTTGTTGTTGCAAGTTTTACGTGGCTGCTACGAGCTTAAGCAAGAACCAATCTCACCTACACATCAAAACCACAACGATAGTTTGTCAAGTTGATGCCGTTTTAACCTTTGCAAGGACCGGGTGTAGCCACACTTGGTTCAACTAAAGTTGGAGAGACTGTAGCCCGCAAGCCACCTATGTGCAAAGCACGTCGGGAGAACCGGTCTCGCGTAAGCGTACGCGTAATGTTGGTCCGGGTCGCCTCGTCCAACAATACCGCCGAACCAAAGTATGACATGCTGGTAGGCAGTATGACTTATATCTCCCACAACTCACTTGTGTTCTACTCGTGCATATAACATCAAACCATAGAACCTAAGCTCGGATGCCACTGTTGGGGTTTCGTAGTAATTTCAAAAAATTTCCTACGCACACGCAAGATCATGGTGATGCAAAGCAACGAGAGGGGAGAGAGTGATCTACGTACCCTTGTAGATCAACAACGGAAGCGTTGACACAACGTAGAGGAAGTAGTCGTACGTCTTCACGATCCGATCGATCCAAGCACCGTTACTCCGGCACCTTCGAGTTCTTAGCACACGTACAGCTCGATGACGATCCCCGGGCTCCGATCCAGCAAA
>NC_041392.1:4562234-4604155 GCF_002162155.2 Triticum dicoccoides
ATAACCATCTTTGATTAACGGGCTAGTCAAGTAGAGGCATACTAGTGACACTAAGTTTGTCTATGTATTCACACATGTATTATGTTTCCGGTTAATACAATTCTAGCATGAATAATAAACATTTATCATGATATAAGGAAATAAATAATAACTTTATTATTGCCTCTAGGGCATATTTCCTTCACCAACACCAACCCCCACCACCATCGGATCTGGGCAGGGAATCCCAGATCCGCCTCCCCCACCACCCACCACCACGGAGGGGAGGAGGCAGCGCCAGCGAAGGACACCGGGAGGGGGAGAAGCAGCCGAGGCAGGGCCGGCCCGACGCCCGGCACCTCCAGGCAGATGGGAACGCCCCACGGAGTCCCCTACTGCGTGCGGGATAGAGCCGCCCCGCCGCCGCCAAAGCCACACGGCCTTTGGCCGGCGACGCCCCAGATGGCGGCGAGGGAGGAGGTTGAGGCGAAGAGGGCGACGGGGGCGGCGCTAGGGTTCCCTCCCGGGGGCGCCCGCGGGAACGCCTCGGGGAGGGGATACTCTTAGTGTGCACTATAAGATGACTCTTCAAACATAAAAATGTAGACTAAATTGCAAGAAGATGAAATATCTGAGATAAATATAAAATTAAATAGTTGAGATAAATACAAACGAAATAGCCGTTGCTCCTCACAATGGCAAAATTCAATCCATTTGGCAATTAATTATTCACAAAGCGAGAATGGATGAAACCTCAAGAACAACATCTCAACTCAATCATATAATATGTCGGAGATGAACACACCACAAATCAGCACGACTTGATACATGATACAAGAGGTTTCAAAGAGAGATCTGGACAATGGAGGAGTGGTGAGGGGATGGACGAAGCCGATTCTGTTCTGTTTGGTAAGATGCAGGGGAGGGGATAGTTCGATTCTCGCCTAGTGGTTCTCCTTCCTTCTCTTTTATATCTTCATCCTCTTTTATAGACAGGTTCGACACGAACCAATAACATCAGCGACAACCCTAAAATCATGCATTGGTCCGTACACACACGATCCATCAAGCAAAGCAAATTTAAGCTTGGTACACACACATAAGTAGGATTTATTTACCTTCAGTACCATACACAACCGTATACATTACGGTGAATGCAGAGCATCGTCCATACATCGAGAGTACAATTTACTTAGATTTAGTTTGCAGATACTATGAGGATTCTTTATTTAAATTGCAGTCCACCATGCTTGCCTTCCACGGACGAGGCTGCATGCATGCACACAAGATACGTACCATAATTTATAGTATATGTAGGTAGTCATGCACCATGCATGCACGTACCTATGGAGTCAGTAGGCGCGCCTGAGGTTGGCGCACCTGCACTGCTGTTTGCCGCACCTACGGCAGGAGTGATGCTCCCGCTGGCGGCCCCCCTTGTGCTGCTGCGGCTCTTCTAGCATCAGCATCATCATCTTGTGGCCTCCCTGCTCCTCCTCATCGTCATCCTCGTCGTCTGAGCTGCCGAAGTCCTCCTCCCGGTTGTTGTACGCGTGGGCCCCCCTGCCCCCCTGCTGATGCTTCTGTTGTTGCACCACCAACAACATCATCTTGTTGCCCCCCTGCTCCACCTCTTCGTCGTCCTCATCTTCGTACTCGTCCTCATCGTCGTCCTCGTCCTCACCGTCATCCTCATCGTCGGAGCCACTCAAGTCCTCCTTCTGGGTGTAGCCCCTGAGGCCCCCCTTGCCCCTCTGCTGCTGCAGTTGCTGCAACATGAACCGTTGTTTGGCCTTCTGCAGCTGTTGTTGTTGTTATTGTGCCTGCTGCAGCAGCTGCTGTTGTGCCTGCTGGATCTGCTGCTCTCGCTGCAGCAGCTTTCGCTCCTGCTGCATCTTCCGCTCATGCTGCAGCTGCTGCTCTCGCAGCTGCAGCTTTCGCTCCTGCAGCAGCTGCTCCTCTCGCTGCTGCATCTTCCGCTCCTGGTCCCGGTCCCCAAACAGGATGTAGCCCGGCAAGCGAAGGAGTCCTCCGAACGGCATTGCTAATTGCTAATTGTTTGTTGGGTTATCTATTTGTGGCTTGTGTGCATTGCTTTGCATGGATTGGCTTTAAATATAGGAGCGAGTTAGCTGCCCTGTCATGGGTACAAGTGGAAGCATTTGTGCTCCCATATGTTTACTTTAGCATTTTAGTCCACTCGAGAAGGCATCTCTTCCTAACTATGTAAATGATCTTATTCGTATGCCATATCTGACCTATCAATGATAAAAAAAATTATTCTATTCTTTTCTTAGTTGCTAGCTAGCTAGAAGTAATGCTTATATCTAGTACATTGTACATATATGCTTCATCTGCCATCTGTCGGGCTACAAACAGGGACGGAGCAGCCATCAGATAAATTCTTGGTTAACTCGATTATAGACAAAGTGTTTTAGAAAATCTTGGTTAACCTGATTATAAACAAAGTGTTTTAGAAAAGTATCTTTATCCAAGCAGGGACGGAGCTGCGATAGACCCATATACAGTAATGTGTCTACTTACTTTATGCATATTAATCAAGATAAGAATTATCAAGAGAGTAGGAAAATGCAACGCAGTGGGTACCCAATTCTAAGAGCAATGTGACACATACGTTAGGTTTGTTACGTGATTGCTCGTGCGACAAAGGGCGACCAGAGATAGGATTGCTCACGCCGCCGGACTGCCTCGCCTCATGTGCTCCTAGGACCATGGAGGAGTGGTGGATCTTGTCCTTTGCCGGAGGGAGAGCTCCATTTTTAGGTGTTTTTTAGAGTTTCGTTAGGGTTTATGTTGTATTCAGGAAGACGAGGCGATGGCGGCTCCCTGAAGTTGGAATAAGGTATCCCTGTCTAGACCCATCCTGGGGGTGCTTCTAGCATCGTTGGAGGGCGTGTGGAGGTGTGTCTCCTTTAGATCTCGACGGATTCGATCGGTGTTTATTTTCGGTGGATCCGCTTGGATCTGCTCTTCGTTCGTCTGCATTCGCGTGTCTATAGGTTGGAGCCTTTCGATCTACACTTCTTTTCATGTATGGCGGTTTCTGCACTAGTGCACTGGCTCTTTGGTACCTTATCACGGCGACTTTCCTACTGTCTACTACAATAAGGTTCGCCCGGCTTGAGGGAGGGACGATTATGTCGCTCTAGTGCTTGTAGTCGTCACTAGATAATCTACGGACCTGGATGTAATATTTACTTCTGATGTTCTTTGTACTACTTTGACAATTGATGAATAGATCAAAGGTTTTTATATTATTGCAATAAAAAGGTTTGTTACGTGATTAACGTAGTAGTTTAGGTGGCATTTTTTGTTTGGAGGAAATTAAGGGAGGGGTCCCACCCAGTTGAATTAGGGGGATGGAGATATTAGTTTGGAAGATTAGTAACAGATTCGTAAGAGTTTCGGAGGTCTAGGATTATTGCAATGCTAATTGCCCTGTTTGAGAGTACTAACATAACAAAATAAATTGACAGATATATAGGAACTACATAGAATAACAGAAATTCACTGATTACTCAATACATGCATGGCCTCTTTTATATATTTGCACCACCATCAACTCTAGTTTTCTTGAATTATATCGTGATGAACTTAGCAGCAGGCTACTTACTGACAAACTTGCAAGCTGCAAGAAGCCTAGTCCAGCTCAATTTAATATCCAAATCCATTTACATTGATCCTACCCGGCCCCCTCTCATTCTATGCATATCCATAAAATTGTTCAGCCCTGGCGCTGCTCCACCTTTTCTCCTCTTCTCTGCATCCAATCACCACCATATGCATCTTCTCACTCCAATTAATATGGGAACCTCAGCACCTAATCAATTAGGCAAGCATCAGTGTTTAGCCTGAGCCAAATCATCGCTCAATCCTTTTCTAAGTGATGAGAAAATATACTAACCATAGAAATATCAACTGGTGGGGGCATGGAATTGCTCGGCAGGCAGCTGGCACGTTTTCGAAGGTGTCGTGTATCGCATGCGCTTGTTTTTTTTCTTTCTTTCTTTTGGGCGTGTTTGTGTTGTTGCCCCAACGAACTTATTATTTTCTTTCTGGATAGTTAACCAAGCAAGCAACATGGTGGATTGATTGCTTGATGATAAAAGCGCGTACACAAGGAGTAGGTGCCTTTTTTCATTTTGGAAAAGGAGGATCCCCCGGCCTAAGTAGTACTCCCTCCGTCCGGAAATACTTGTCCTCAAAATGGATAGAATGGATGTATCTATAACTAAAATAAGTCTAGATACAACCATTTCGAGGACAAGTATTTCCGGACGGAGGGAATAACTAGTAAGGGTCTGTCTGGTTAGTGGCCTGGGCTATACGTGCCTGGAAAAGGGTTATGCCTGGCCTGATCCTGGTACTTTTGTGTGTTCTTCCGGGTGAGGTTAGCCTGGAGTATGGGTGTTTTGTTTGTGACCTGGCTTGCTAAACTATTGAACAATCGCTAGCATTATAATCGTTATGCAAGTCTTGGAAAACATGGGCTAATTTGAACCAGGCAGCGATCGAGGCATCGCCGCCGAGGGCCATGCCAAGCAGGAGGTCGAGTAGGAGCTAGCAGCGGGACGTGGTCCAACTGAAGGTTGAGGTGCAGCTGCGGTTGCGGCACTTGGGTGCTCGGTGGTGAAGGCATTGGCCGCGGCTGGAAGGCACCCCGGCGCTCGCCGACACCTGTGCGGCCTGCGGTTCTCTGTTACGATTGAGAATTTACGTATTTATAGGCATCAGATGGGACCGGTCGCACTATCAGGTGAGGCGGACGTGTGTAAATCTACGACTAATAAGCAAGATCATGTGACTTGCACTTGTTGGGACTTGGGAGCTCCTCCACTAGCGTGCTCAGCTGTCAGCCTCTTGCTTTGGTCTGAAGATACTCGCTTCTGGTAAAACTTAACTTCTTGGGAGCTTCATTCCCTATTCATCCCAAATCTTCTGAGATCATGACGTAGCATGCAATTTCAAAAAAATTCCTACGATCACACAAGATCTATCTAGGAGATGCAAAGCAACGAGAGGGGGAGAGTGTGTCCACGTACCCTCGTAGACCGAAAACGGAAACGTTAGTTTAACGCGGTTGATATAGTTGAACGTCTTCACGATCCAACCGATCAAGTACCGAACGTACGGCACCTCCGAGTTCAGCACACGTTCAGCTCGATGACGTCCCTTGAACTCTTGATCCAGCAGATGGTCAAGGGAGAGTTTCGTCAGCACGACGGCGTGGTGACGGTGACGGTGATGTGATCCGCGCAGGGCTTCGACTAAGCACTACGACGCTATGACCGGAGGAGTAAACTGTGGAGGGTGGCACCGCACACGGCTAAGAGAACAATTGATGTGCTTTGGGGTGCCCCCTACCCCCCTATATAAAGGAGGAGAGGGAGGAGGCCGGCCCCCTAGGGGCGCGCGAAGTGTGGGGAGTCCTACTAGGACTCCTAGTTCTTGTAGGATTCCCCTTTCGTTTTCCGGAGTGGGAAAGGGGGAAAGGGAGAGGGAGTAGGAAAGGGAAAGGAGGGTGCCGCCCCCTCCCCTAGTCCAATTCGGACTCCCATGGGGGGGGGGGGGGCGTACGGCCACCCCTTGTGGGCTGTCCCCTCTCTTCCCCATGGCCCATGAGGCCCATTACCTCTCCCGAGGGGTTCCGGTAACCTCCCGATACTCCGAAAAATACCCGAAACGATCCGAAACTATTCCGGTGTCCCAATATCATTATTCAATATATCAATCTTTACCTCTCGACCATTTCGAGACTCCTCGTCATGTCCGAGATCTCATTCGGGACTCCGAACAATCTTCGGTCACCGAAGACACATAACTCATAATACAAATCGTCATCGAACGTTAAGCGTGCGCTATGGAGACATGACCGAGACACCTCTCCGGTCAATAACCAACATATTCTACGAAGATCTTTATCGGTCGAACCGTTATGACAACATACGTTATTCCCTTTGTCTATGGGTATGTTACTTGCCCGAGATTCGATCGTCGATATCTTCATACCTAGTCCAATATCGTTACCGGCAAGTCTCTTTACTCGTTCCGTAATGCATCATCCCGCAACTAACTCATTAGTCACATTGCTTGCAAGGCTTATTATGATGTGCATTACCGAGAGGGCCCAGAGATACCTCTCCGATACTCGGAGTGACAAATCCTAATCTCGATCTATGCCAACCCAACAAACACCTTCGGAGATACCTGTAGAGCATCTTTATAATCACCCAGTTACGTTGTGACATTTGATAGCACACAAGACATTTCTCTGGTATCCGGGAGTTGCATAATCTCATAGTCAAAGGAATATGTATATGACATGAAGAAAGCTATAGCAATAAAACTAAACGATCATTATGCTAAGCTAATGGATGGGTCTTGTCCATCACATCATTCTCCTAATAATGTGATCCCGTTCATCAAATGACACCACATGTCTATGGTTAGGAAACTTAACCATCTTTGATTAACGAGCTAGTCTAGTAGAGGCTTACTAGGGACACGGTGTTTTGTCTTTGTATCCACACATGTATCAAGTTTTCGGTTAATACAATTCTAGCATGAATAATAAACATTTATCATGATATAAGGAAATATAAGATAACAACTTTATTATTGCCTCTAAGGCATATTTCCTTCAGTTTCCCACTTGCACTAGAGTCAATAATCTAGATCACATTGTCATGTTATTTAACATCAATAGTTCACATCACCACGTGATTAACACCCATAGTTCGCATCGCCATGTGACCAACACCCAAAGGGTTTACTAGAGTCAGTAATCTAGTTCACATCGCCATGTGATTAACACCCAAAGAGTACAAAGGTGTGATGATGTTTTGCTTGTGAGAGAGGTTTAGTCAATGGGTCTGCCACATTCAGATCCGTATATATTTTGCAAATTTCTATGTCTACAATGCTCTGCATGGAGCTACTCTAGCTAATTTCTCCCACTTCCAATATGTATCTATATTGAGACTCAGAGTCATCCGGATCAATGGCAAAGCTTGCATCTACGTAACCCTTTACGACGAACTCTTTGTCACTTCCATAACCGAGAAACATTTCCTTAGTCCTCTTTAGGTACCTAAGGATAATTTTGACCGCTGTCCAGTGATATACTCCTGGATCACTATTGTATCCCCTTGACAAACTCATGACAAGGTACACAATAGGTCTGCTTTACAGCATGGCATACTATATAGAACCTATGGCTGGGGCATAGGGAATGACTTTCATTCTCTTTCTATCTTCTGCCGTGGTCGGGTTTTGAGTCTTACTCAACTTTATACCTTGCAATACAGGCAAGAACTTCTTCTTTGATTGTTCCATTTTAACTACTTCAAAATCTTGTAAAGGTATGCACTCATTGAAAAATCTTATCAAACGTCTTGATCTATCTCTATAGATCTTGATGCCCAATATGTAAGCAGCTTCACCGAGGTCTTCCTTTGAAAAACTCCTTTCGAATACTCCTTTATGCTCTCCAGATAATTCTACATCATTTTCGATCAACAATATGTCATTCACATATACTTATCAGAAAGGCTGTAGTGCTCCCACTCACTTTCTTGTAAATACAGACTTCACCACAAGTCTGTATAAAACTATATGCTTTGATCAACTCATCAAAGCGTATATTCCAAATCTGAGATGTTAGCACCTTTAGAATCGACAAAACCTCCTGGTTGCATCATATACAACTCTTCTTTAATAAATCCATTAAGGAATGTAGTTTTGATATCCATTTGTCGGATTTCATAAAATGCGGCCATTGCTAACATGATTCGGACAGACTTAAGCATCGATACGAGTGAGAAATCTCATTGTAGTCAACACCTTGAACTTGTCGAAAAACCTTTTTGCGACAATTCGAGCATTGTAGATAGTAGCACTACCATTAGCGTCCGTATTCCTCTTGAAAATCCATTCATTCTCATTGGCTTGCTGATCATCGGGCAAGTCAACCAAAGTCCATACTTTGTTCTCATACATGGATCCCATCTTAGATTTCATGGCCTCAAGCCATTTTGCGGAATCTGGGCTCATGATCGCTTCCTCATAGTTCGTAGGTTCGTCATGGTCTAGTAACATGACTTCCAGAACAGGATTACCGTACCACTCTGGTGCGGAACGTTCTCTAGTTGACCTACGGGGTTTGGTAGTAATTTCATCTGAAGTTTCATGATCATTATCATTAGCTTCCTCTCTAGTTGGTGTAGGCATCACGAGAACGGATTTCTCTGATGAGATACTTTCCAATTCGAGAGAAGGTACAATTAACTCATCAAAATTCTACTTTCCTCTCACTCACTTATTTCGAGAGAAACTCATTCTCTAGAAAGGATCCATTATTAGCAACAAAGATCTTGCCTTTGGTTCTGTGATAGAAGGTGTACCCAACATTTTCTTTTGGGTATCCTATGAAGACGCGCTTCTCCGATTTGGGTTCGAGCTTATCAGGCTGAAACTTTTTCACATAAGGATCGCAACCCCAAACTTTAAGAAATGACATCTTAGGTTTCTTGCCAAACCACAGTTCATACGGTGTCATCTCAACGGATTTAGATGGTGCCCTATTTAACATTAATGTAGCTGTCTCTAATGCATAACCCCAAAATGATAGCGGTAAATCGGTAAGAGACATCATCGATTGCACCATATCTAATAAAGTACGGTTACGACGTTCGGACACACCATTACACTGTGGTGTTCCAGGTGGCGTGAGTTGTGAAACTATTACACATTGTTTTAAATAAAGGCCAAACTCGTAACTCAAATATTCGGCTCCGCGATGAGACTGTAGAAACTTTATTTTCTTGTTACGATGATTCTCCACTTCACTCTGAAATTCTTTGAACTTTTCAAATATTTCAGACTTGTGTTTCATTAAGTAGATATACCCATATCTGCTCAAATCATCTGTGAAGGTCAGAAAACAACGATACCTGCCGTGAGCCTCAACACTCATCGGACCGCATACATCGGTATGTATTATTTCCAATAAGTCAGTGGCTCACTCCATTGTTCCGAAGAACGGGGTCTTAATCATCTTGCCCATGAGGCATGGTTCGCAAGCATCAAATGATTCATAATCAAGCGATTCCAAAAATCCATCCGCATGGAGTTTCTTCATGCGGTTTACACCAATATGACCTAAACGTGAGTGCCACAAATATGTTGCACTATCATTACCAATTTTGCATCTTTTGGCATCAATATTATGAATATGTGTATTACTACGATCGAGATTCAATAAACCATTTACATTGGGTGTATGACCATAGAAGATTTTATTCATGTAAACAGAACGACAATTATTCTCTGACTTAAATGAATAACCATATTGCAATAAGCTGAAGGAAATATGCCCTAGAGGCAATAATAAAGTTATTATTTATTTCCTTATATCATGATAAATGTTAATTATTCATGTAGAATTGTATTAACCGGAAACATAATACTTGTGTGAATACATGGACAAACAGAGTGTCACTAGTATGCCTCTACTTGACTAGCTCGTTGATCAAAGATGGTTATGTTTCCTAGCCATTAACATGAGTTGTCATTTGATTAACGGGATCACATCATTAGGAGAATGATGTGATTGACTTGACCCATTCCGTTAGCTTAGCACACGATCGTTTAGTATTCTGCTATTGCTTTCTTCATGACTTATACATATTCCTATGACTATGAGATTATGCAACTCCCGTTTACCGAAGGAACACTTTGTGTGCTACCAAACGTCACAATGTAACTGGGTGATTATAAAGGTGCTCTACAGGTGTCTCCGAAGGTACTTGTTGGGTTGGCATATTTCGAGATTAGGATTTGTCACTCCGATTGTCGGAGAGGTATCTCTGGGCCCACTCGGTAATGCACATCACTATAAGCCTTGCAAGCATTGTAACTAATGAGTTAGTTGCAGGGTGATGTATTACGGAACGAGTAAAGAGACTTGCCGGTAACGAGATTGAACTAGGTATTGAGATACCGACGATCGAATCTCGGGCAAGTAACATACCGATGACAAAGGGAACAACGTATGTTGTTATGCGGTTTGACGGATAAAGATCTTCATAGAATATGTGGGAGCCAATATGAGCATCCAGGTTCTGCTATTGGTTATTGACCGGAGATGTGTCTCGGTCATGTCTACATAGTTCTCGAACCCGTAGGGTCCGCACGCTTAAAGTTTGATGACGGTTATATTATGAGTTTATGTGTTTTGATGTACCGAAGATAGTTCGGAGTCCCAGATGTGATCACGGACATGACAAGGAGTCTCTAAATGGTCGAGACATAAAGATTGATATATCGGAAGCCTGTATTTGGATATCGAAAGTGTTCCGGGTGAAATCGGGATTTTACCGGAGTACCGGGGGTTACCGGAACCCCCCGGGGGTTACCGGAACACCCCGGGGGTTTAATGGGCCAACATGGGCCTTAGTGGAGAAGAGTAGGGGCGGCCAGGGCAGGCCGTGCGCCCCCTCCCCCTCTAGTCCGAATTGGACAAGGAGGGGGGGGGGGCGGCGCCCCCCTTTCCTTCCTCTCTCCCTCCTCCTTCCCCCTTCTCCTACTCCAACTAGGAAAGGAGGGAGGGAGTAGGACTCCTGGCGCGCCTCCTCCTGGCCGGCCGCCTCTCCCTCCCTTGCTCCTTTATATACAGGGGCAGGGGGCACCCCATAGACACAACAATTGATGTCTTGATCTCTTAGCCGTGTGAGGTGCCCCCCTCCACCATAATCCACCTCGATAATATCGTAACGGTGCTTAGGCGAAGCCCTGCGTCGGTAGAACATCATCATCATCACCACGCTGTCGTTCTAACGGAACTCTCCCTCAAAGCTCAGCTGGATCGGAGTTTGAGGGACGTCATCGAGCTGAACGTGTGCTGAAGTCGGAGGTGCCGTGTGTTCGGTACTTGATCGTCGGATCGTGAAGACGTACGACTACATCTACCGCGTTGTGCTAACGCTTCCGCTTTCGGTCTACGAGGGCACGTGGACAACACTCTCCCCTCTCGTTGCTATGCATCACCATGATCTTGCGTGTGCGTAGGAAATTTTTGAAATTACCACATTCCCCAACAGTGGCATCCGAGCCTGGTTTTATGCGTAGATGTTATATGCACGAGTAGAACACAAGTGAGTTGTGGGCGATACAAGTCATACTGCTTACCAGCATGTCATACTTTGGTTCGGCGGTATTGTTGGATGAAGCAGCCCGGACCGACATTACGCGTATGCTTACGCGAGGCTGGTTCTACCGACATGCTTTGCACACAGGTGGCTGGCGGGTGTCAGTTTCTCCAACTTTAGTTGAACCGAGTGTGGCTACGCCCGGTCCTTGAGAAGGTTAAAACAACACTAACTTGACGAACTATCGTTGTGGTTTTGATGCGTAGGTAAGAACGGTTCTTGCTCAGCCCGTAGCAGCCATGCAAAACTTGCAACAACAAAGTAGAGGATGTCTAACTTGTTTTTGTAGGGCATGTTGTGATGTGATATGGTCAAGGCATGATGCTGTATTTTATTGTATGAGATGATCATGTTTTGTAACCGAGTTATCGGCAACTGGCAGGAGCCGTATGGTTGTCGCTTTATTGTATGCAATGCAATCGCCCTGTAATGCTTTACTTTATCACTAAGCGGTAGCGGTAGTCGTAGAAGCATAAGTTGGCAAGACGACAACGATGCTACGATGGAGATCAAGGTGTCGCGTCGGTGATGATGGTGATCATGACGGTGCTTCGAAGATGGAGATCACAAGCACAAGATGATGATGTCCATATCATATCACTTATATTGATTGCATGTGATGTTTATCTTTTATGCATCTTATCTTGCTTTGGTTGATGGTAGCATTATAAGATGATCTCTCACTAAATTATCAAGGTATAAGTGTTCTCCCTGAGTATGCACCGTTGCGAAAGTTCTTCGTGCTGAGACACCACGTGATGATCGGGTGTGATAGGCTCTATGTTCAAATACAACGGGTGCAAAATAGTTGCACACGCAGAATACTCAGGTTAAACTTGACGACCCTAGCATATGCAGATATGGCCTCGGAACACTGAGACCGAAAGGTCGAGCGTGAATCATATAGTAGATATGATCAACATAGTGATGTTCACCATTGAAAGTACTCCATCTCACATGATGATTGGACATGGTTTAGTTGATTTGGATCATGTGATCACTTAGAGGATTAGAGGGATGTCTATCTAAGTGGGAGTTCTTAAGTAATATGATTAATTTAACTTAAGTTTATTATGAACTTAGTACCTGATAGTATCTTGCTTGTCTATGTTGATTGTAGATAGATGGCCCATGCTGTTGTTTCGTTGAATTTTAATGTGTTCCTTGAGAAAGCAAAGTTGAAAGAGGATGGTAGCGATTACACGGACTGGGTCTGTAACTTGAGGATTATCCTCATTGCTGCACAGAAGAATTACGTCCTGGAAGCACCGCTAGGTGCCAGACCTGCTGAAGGAGCAACACCAGATGTTATGAACGTCTGGCAGAGCAAAGCTGATGACTACTCGATAGTTCAGTGTGCCATGCTTTACAGCTTAGAACCGGGACTTCAACGATGTTTTGAACGTCATGGAGCATATGAGATGTTCCAGGAGTTGAAATTAATATTTCAAGCAAATGCCTGGATTGAGAGATATGAAGTCTCCAATAAGTTCTACAGTTGTAAGATGGAGGAGAATAGTTCTGTCAGTGAGCATATACTCAGAATGTCTGGGTATAACAATCACTTGATTCAACTAGGAGTTAATCTTCCGGATGATAGTGTCATTGACAGAATTCTTCAATCACTGCCACCAAGCTACAAGAGCTTCATGATGAACTATAATATGCAAGGGATGGATAAGAGATTCCCGAGCTCTTCCAATGCTAAAGGCTGCGGAGGTAGAAATCAAGAAGGAGCATCAAGTGTTGATGGTCAACAAGACCACCAGTTTCAAGAAAAAGGGCAAAGGGAAGAAGAAGGGGAACTTCAAGAAGAACAGCAAAGAAGTTGCTGCTCAGGAGAAGAAACCCAAGTCTGGACCTAAGCCTGAGACTGAGTGCTTCTACTGCAAATAGACTGGTCACTGGAAGTGGAACTGCCCCAAGTATTTGGCGGATAAGAAGGATGGCAAGGTGAACAAAGGTATATGTGATATACATGTTATTGATGTGTACCTTACTAATGCTCGTAGTAGCACCTGGGTATTTGATACTGGTTCTGTTGCTAATATTTGCAACTCGAAATAGGGACTACAGATTAAGTGAAGATTGGCTAAGGACGAGGTGACGATGCGCGTGGGAAATGGTTCCAAAGTCGATGTGATCGCGGTCAGCACGCTACCTCTACATCTACCTTCGGAATTAGTTTTAGACCTGAATAATTGTTATTTGGTGCCAACGTTGAGCATGAACATTATATCTAGATCTTGTTTGATGCGAGATGGTTATTCATTTAAATCAGAGAATAATGGTTGTTCTATTTATATGAGTAATATCTTTTATGGTCATGCACCCTTGAAGAGTGGTCTATTTTTGTTGAATCTCGATAGTAGTGATACACATATTCATAATATTGAAGCCAAAAGATGTAGAGTTGATAATGATAGTGCAACCTATTTGTGGCACTTCCGTTTAGGTCATATTGGTGTAAAGCGCATGAAGAAACTCCATATTGATGGACTTTTGGAATCACTTGATTATGAATCACTTGGTACTTGCGAACCATGCCTCATGGGCAAGATGACTAAAATGCCGTTCTCCGGAACTATGGAGCGAGCAGCAGATTTATTGAAAATCATACATATAGATGTATGTGGTCTGATGAACATTGAGGCTCGCGGCGGGTATCATTATTTTCTCACCTTCACAGATGATTTGAGCAGATATGGGTATATCTACTTAATGAAACATAAGTCTGAAACATTTGAAAAGTTCAAAGAATTTCAGAGTGAAGTTGAAAATCATCGTAACAAGAAAATAAAGTTTCTACGATCTGATCGTGGAGGAGAATATTTGAGTTACGAGTTTGGTCTTCATTTGAAACAATGAAGAATAGTTTCGCAACTCACGCCACCCGGAACACCACAGCGTAATGGTGTGTCCGAACGTCGCAATCGTACTTTACTAGATATGGTGCAATCTATGATGTCTCTTACTGATTTACCGCTATCATTTTGGGGTTATGCTTTAGAGACGGCTGCATTCACGTTAAATAGGGCACCATCAAAATCCGTTGAGACGACGCCTTATGAACTGTGGTTTGGCAAGAAACCAAAGTTGTCATTTCTTATAATTTGGGGCTGCGATGCTTATGTGAAAAAGCTTCAACCTGATAAGCTCGAACCCAAATCGGAGAAATGTGTCTTCATAGGATACCCAAAGGAAACTGTTGGGTACACCTTCTATCACAGATCTGAAGGCAAGACTTTTGTTGCTAAATTTGGATCCTTTCTAGAGAAGGAGTTTCTCTCGAAAGAAGTGAGTGGGAGGAAAGTAGAACTTGGTGAGGTAGCTGTACCTGCTCCCTTATTGAAAAGTAGTTCATCACAGAAACCGGTTCCTGTGACACCTACACCAATTAGTGAGGAAGTTAATGATGATGATCATGAAACTTCAAATCAAGTTGTTACTGAACCTCGTAGGTCAACCAGAGTAAGATCCGCACCAGAGTGGTATGGTAATCCTGTTCTGGAGGTTATGTTACTAGACCATGACGAACCTACGAACTATGAAGAAGCGATGGTGAGCCCAGATTCCGCAAAATGGCTTGAGGCCATGAAATCTGAGATGGGATCCATGTATGAGAACAAAGTGTGGACTTTGGTTGACTTGCCCGATGATCGGCAAGCAATTGAGAATAAATGGATCTTCAAGAAGAAGACTGACGCTGACGGTAATATTACTGTCTATAAAGCTCGACTTGTTGCAAAACGTTTTTCACAAGTTCAAGGGATTGACTACGATGAGACCTTCTCACCCGTAGCGATGCTTAAGTCTGTCCGAATCATGTTAGCAATTGCCTATTTTATGATTATGAAATATGGCAGATGGATGTCAAAACTGCATTTCTGAATGGGTTTCTGGAGGAAGAGTTGTATATGATGCAACCGGAAGGTTTTGTCGATCCAAAGGGAGCTAACAAAGTGTGCAAGCTCTAGCGATCCATCTATGGACTGGTGCAAACCTCTCGGAGTTGGAATAAACGCTTTGATAGTGTGATCAAAGCATTTGGTTTTATACAGACTTTTGGAGAAGCCTGTATTTACAAAAAAGTGACTGGGAGCTCTGTAGCATTTCTGATATTATATGTGGATGACATATTGCTAATTGGAAATGATATAGAATTTCTGGATAGCATAAAGGGATACTTGAATAAGAGTTTTTCAATGAAAGACCTCGTATGAAGCTGCTTACATATTGGGCATTAAGATCTATAGAGATAGATCAAAATGCTTAATTGGACTTTCACAAAACACATACCTTGACAAAGTTTTGAAGAAGTTCAAAATGGATCAAGCAAAGAAAGGGTTCTTGCCTGTGTTACAAGGTGTGAAGTTGAGTAAGACTCAATGCCCGACCACTTCAGAAGATAGAGAGAGGATGAAAGATGTTCCCTATGCTTCAGCCATAGGCTCTATCATGTATGCAATGTTGTGTACCAGATCTGATGTGTGCCTTGCTATAAGTCTAGCAGGGAGGTATCAAAGTAATCCAGGAGTGGATCACTGGACAGCGGTCAAGAACATCCTGAAGTACCTGAAAAGGACTAAGGATATGTTTCTCGTGTATGGAGGTGACAAAGAGCTCATCGTAAATGGTTACGTTGATGCAAGCTTTGACACTGATCCGGACGATTCTAAATCGCAAACCGGATACGTGTTTACATTGAATGGTGGAGCTATCAGTTGGTGCAGTTCTAAACAAAGCGTCATGGCGGGATCTACGTGTGAAGCAGAGTACATAGCTGCTTCGGAAGCAGCAAATGAAGGAGTCTGGATGAAGGAGTTCATATCCGATCTAGGTGCCATACCTAGTGCATCGGGTCCAATGAAAATCTTTTGTGACAATACTGGTGCAATTGCCTTGACAAAGGAATCCGGATTTCACAAGAGAATCAAGCACATCAAGAGACGCTTCAAATCCATCCGGGATCTAGTCCAGGTGGGAGACATAGAAATTTGCAAGATACATATGGAGCTGAATGTTGCAGACCCGTTGACTAAGCCTGTTCCACAAGCAAAACATGATTAGCACCAAGGCTCCATGGGTGTTAGAATCATTATGGTGTAATCTAGATTATTGACTCTAGTGCAAGTGGGACACTGAAGGAAATATGCCCTAAAGGCAATAATAAAGTTATTATTTATTTCCTTATATCATGATAAATGTTTATTATGCATGCTAGAATTGTATTAACCGGAAACATAATACTTGTGTGAATGCATAGACAAACAGAGTGTCACTAGTATACCTCTACTTGACTAGCTCGTTGATCAAAGATGGTTATGTTTCCTAGCCATTGACATGAGTTGTCATTTGATTAACGGGATCGCATCATTAGGAGAATGATGTGATTGACTTGACCCATTCCGTTAGCTTAGCACATGATCGTTTAGTATTCTGCTATTGCTTTCTTCATGACTTATACATGTTCCTATGACTATGAGATTATGCAACTCCCATTTACCGGAGGAACACTTTGTGTGCTACCAAACGTCACAACATAACTGGGTGATTATAAAGATGCTCTACAGGTGTCTCCAAAGGTACTTGTTGGGTTGGCGTATTTCGAGATTAGGATTTGTCACTCCGATTGTCGGAGAGGTATCTCTGGGCCCACTCGGTAATGCACATCACTATAAGCCTTGCAAGCATTGTAACTAATGAGTTAGTTGCGGGATGATGTATTACAGAATGAGTAAAGAGACTTGCCGGTAACGAGATTGGACTAGGTATTGAGATACCGATGATCGAATCTCGGGCAAGTAACATACCGATAACAAAGGGAACAACGTATGTTGTTATGCATTTTGACCGATGAAGATCTTCGTAGAATATGTGGGAGCCAATATGAGCATCTAGGTTTCGCTATTGGTTACTGACCGGAGATGTGTCTCGGTCATGTCTACATAGTTCTCGAACCCGTAGGGTCCGCACGCTTAAAGTTTGATGACGGTTATATTATGAGTTTATGTGTTTTGATGTACCGAAGATAGTTCGGAGTCCCAGATGTGATCACGGACATGACAAGGAGTCTCGAAATGGTCGAGACATAAAGATTGATATATCGGAAGCCTGTATTTGGATATCGAAAGTGTTCCGGGTGAAATCGGGATTTTACCGGAGTACCGGGGGTTACCGAAACCCCCCGGGGGTTTAATGGGCCAACATGGGCCTTAGTGGAGAAGAGGAGGGGCGGCCAGGGCAGGCCGCGCGCCCCCTCCCTCTCTAGTCCGAATTGGACAAGGAGGGGGGCGGCGCCCCCCTTTCCTTCCTCTCTCCCTCCTCCTTCCCCCTTCTCCTACTCCAACTAGGAAAGGAGGGAGTCCTACTCCCGGTGGGAGTAGGACTCCTCCTGGCGCGCCTCCTCCTGACCGGCCGCCTCTTCCTCCCTTGCTTCTTTATATACGGAGGAAGGGGGCACCCCATAGACACAACAATTGATCATTGATCTCTTAGCCGTGTGCGGTGCCCCCCTCCACCATAATCCACCTCGGTAATATTGTAGTGGTGCTTAGGCGAAGCCCTGCATCGGTAGAACATCATCATCGTCACCACGCCGTCGTGCTGACGAAACTCTCCCTCAAAGCTCGGCTGGATCGGAGTTCGAGGGACGTCATCCAGCTGAACGTGTGCTGAACTCGGAGGTGCTGTGCGTTCGGTACTTGATCGGTCGGATCGTGAAGACGTACAACTACATTAACCGCGTTGTGCTAACGCTTCCGCTTTCGTTCTACGAGGGTACGTGGACAACACTCTCCCCTCTTGTTTCTATGCATCACCATGATTTGGCGTGTGCGTAGGGATTTTTTTGAAATTACTACGTTCCCCAACATAAGCATGATCCAATCATATTCATGCTCAACGCAAACACCAAATAACATTTATTTAGATTCAACACTAATCCCGATGGTAGAGGGAGTGTGCGATGATGATCTTATCAACCTTGGAATCACTTCCAACACACATCGTCACCTCGCCCTTAACTAGTCTCTGTTCATTCTATAACTCATGTTTCGAGTTACTAATCTTAGCAACTGAACTAGTATCAAATACCCAGGGGCTACTACGAACTCTAGTAAGGTACACAATAATCTGTATATCAAATATAGCTTTGTTCACTTTGACATCCTTCTTATCCGCCAAATGTTTGGGGCAGTTCCACTTCCATTGACCATTTCCTTTGGAGTATAAGCACTCAGTTTCAGGTTTGGGTCCAGCTTTGGGCTTCTTCACGGGAGTGGCAACTTGCTTGCCATTCTTCTTGAAGTTCCCTTTCCTTTTCCTTGCCCTTTTACTTGAAACTAGTGGTCTTGTCAACCATCAATACTTGATGCTCTTTCTTGATTTCTACCTTCGCCGATTTCAGCATCGCGAAGAGCTCGGGAATCGTTTTCGTCATCCCCTTGCATATTATAGTTCATCACGAAGTTCTAGTAGCTTGGTGATAGTGACTAGAGAACTCTGTCAATCACTATATCTTATCTGTAAGATTAAATCCCACTTGATTCAAGCGATTGTACTACCCAGACATTCTGAGTACATGCTCACTGGCTGAGCCATTCTCCTCCACCTTGTAGGAAAAGTACTTGTAAGAGGTCTCATACCTCTCAACATGGGCATGAGTCTGAAATACCAGTTTCAACTCTTGGAACATCTCATATGCTCCGTGGCGTTCAAAACGTTTTTGAAGTCCCGATTCTAAGCCGTAAAGCATGGTGCACTAAACTATCAAGTAGTCATCATACCGAGCTTGTCAAACGTTCATAACATCTGCATCAGCTCCTGCAATAGGTCTGACACCTAACGGTGCATCAAGGACATAATTCTTCTGTGCAGCAACGAGGATAATCCTTGGATCACGGACCCAGTCCGCATCATTGCTACTATCATCTTTCAACTTAGTTTTCTCCAGGAACATATTAAAAAATAAAACAGGGAAGCTATACGGAAGCTATTGATCTACAACATAGATATGCAAAAACTATCAGGACTAAGTTCATGATAAATTAAAGTTCAATTAATCATATTACTTAAGAACTCCCACTTAGATAGACATCCCTCTAGTCATCTAAATGATCACGTGATCCATATCAACTAAACCATGTTCGGTCATCACGTGAGATGGAGTAGTTTTCAATGGTGCACATCTCTATGTTCATCATATCTACTATATGATTCACGTTCGACCTTTTGGTCTCAGTGTTTCGAGAATAGGGATGCGAATTATGAGTCTCATGCTTGGGCAAAGGCAGCTTCGTCGCTTCTGGTAGGCCGCCATATGTGGCTAGGGATTCCCCCAGACATTATTTGTATTCCGGATGTTTTGAACGTTTGATACAATCCCTATCACCTAAAAAAACTAGAGGTTATCCTTTGCGGAGGCTTCATGGATCACTTTTGGTGGCATGGGAGTACGTCAAATGCTACGTCCAGCCGCTGCCACATATCATGTATTGGGCGCTTCATTTGGATTTCTTGTTTTTACTTTAATCTTTTACATGTTTTTGGGTTTTCTTCCGGGTTTTTCGGCTTTCACTTGGTTGTCCCTGGGTTTTGGAGAAATGTTTTCTGCACTTAGTTTTTTCTTGGCGCGCAGATTTTTTTTGTACATGTAGGTCAGCATTCCATTCCATGTTGAGATCCGACCAAAAAATCTGGTTGAAATCACAAGTATAAAATAGGTGGAGCCAAGTTTCACTAGTGCTCTCCTTTGTCATCTTCAACATAGAAACCAAAGCATAAGCTCCTTCATGTTTAACATTTTCTTGATCAATGGCTAGAAAAGAACCAACCGCAACCTGAAAGTTAAGTGAACTATGTGAAACATAAAACGGAAGTCAAGCAAACTATATGAAGAGATCAAATGACCAACTGCAGCACGTAAGTTACGTGAACTATTTGAAACATAAAATGGACAAATAGTTCATTTAGATGATCCGTTGCGACAATTGGCGCAGAGACCAAATACAGGTTAAAAGTTAAGCGAACTATTTGAAGAATTTTTTTCTCAACTACCTGCAAATGATTATGCTTATACTATGTTCTTATTTTCCTTGATGACGAAGTTAAGCAACGGAAAACTAAGTGAACTATTTGAAAGTTTTTAGCTTGACCTCCCCGCCTCACTGATGGACATTACACCATCACTTTCGATGATGCCTGAAGTATTGCTGGGTTCTCGTAGTCCTTGGTTTCTCTGTCGTAGTTCTTTGATATTATAGAGCCTCTCAGCTCGATCCTAAGTATTTGAAGGATTTTTTTCTCAACTGCTTGCAAATGGCTGTACTAATACTGCATTTTTATTTGCTTCTCGCATGCATCTCTTTCATGGGTCTAGCTTCTGGTCACTTGACCTAAGGATTGGAGTGATCACTCTGCCCGTTGGCCTAGGTGTATAGGTGCGTATGATTTTGTACATGGATTAGAGTGGACGGATGCCTTTATATGAGAGTGCAAAATGCGTTCCATTCACATGTGTGTTGGCCATCTGCTCCTTAGTCCGTACTACTCGGCATTAGTTGGGTGTATGTCGTCTCCCAGTACGTTCCTTATCATGCCAAGGAGGACACATCATTGGTCGTTCTACGTATCGAGAACTGCTTTGTTCGCACTCAAATCGCATCGGGAATTGTCCTGGTACAATTCAGTGATCGTTGCCCATGTCCTTTGTTAGCCGGTCTGTGCTACCCAACAACCAGGTCAATAGAGAGAGGCCGACCACAACCCCTATGGTACATGACTCGAACCGTCGGAACCAGCGATTCCTATTCGCAACAACCGAGGCACCCCTAAGATACACTACAATTTCTGTAAGGAGTTGAAGTGCGGTGCTCAGGGTGGATGGGTCACATGCCCAACTTGTCTCCCCGGGGGTCTGTTAAGATTAACCGGCACATGCGCACCGGTTAAAATTTCCCTATATTTATTGTGTTTGTTATCTTAATTGATTTTTTTGAAGCTATATCTTAATTGATTATTAGTTCTCATGTCTTTTTTCTCATTTTCCTTTGGAGGTCCGTTAGTTTATTGTAGAAACGACCAGTATATATTCCTTCTTATCTAGTTCAGTTAGAATCACATAACATTTGTAGATGCATTCATGTGCATGCCTCTATTCCTTAATAGTACGAAGAATCTTGTGTAGAATGCCCTGATTCGGTGGGAAAGACCGACTTCTCTCACAATAATAGATACGAGAATATCTTAGTTGGGATAGCTTTAAACACTCCGCTGGAATATATTAGTTTTAGGATGCTAATTCCTGAGCAGGAGTAGCATCTATGCTTTACTTCCGTGGCATGCATCCATGAATATCTGCCGTAGTGAAGTAAACAGATGATACATCCAATGGTACCTTCTAAGATCCTCTCCTCTGGCGCCCACAGGTTGGTATCTAGCCACACAAAAATATATGCCAAACGGTCTTTTTTGTAGTGGAAAGGACAGTGGCACCAAACCTGAAGTCAGTTGCTTGCAGTGATGCGCCGCAGCAGTACCTTACTTAAGTTGTTTTATAAGCAAGTCAGCACTACTACAAAACATGCTATTGATGTAGGTTTTGGCATCTGACTGAATACCGTCGGAGCTAATAATACATATTAGTTCAGCCAGTTGGGAAACCGACTAGGATACTCTCAACCGTTTACAAATCTGAACCTTTCGAGATAGTGCAGTACTCTCTCCACCATTGTTTATATAACATTTACATATTTTGAAGTTCACGTTTGACCATCAATTTAACCAATTGAATGCATCGTGCATATGTCACAAACATTATACCATTCAATTCATATTAAAAATAGTTTCAATGGTATAATTTTTATAACATATAGTAAATATTTTATTGGCAAAAATGATGCTCGAAGTTCAATCACAAAAATAAGCACGCCATGTAAATAGGAAACGAGGGAGTAGTTTAGTCGTTATCCCCATCTATTTCTTCAGCGGAACTGGCGAAGATACATTCTTGGGCTGCTTGGCGGAATATGTATCCGCCTAACATCCCCTGAACAAGAAAAAAAAACATATAGATATATATCACGCATCTGTGATCATAACACCTTAAATCCTGGACGGCGTAGAAATCCGTCTGTGATGTGGATTTCTATCTGTCCGTAATGTGCCTTTGTAGTAGTGTCGAAAGATAAATTAAGACGTGCATGAGTGTAGTAGGGAATTTGTTCTGAAAGACGACTGCTCGTGCATTGATTCTGCCACCTGCCTGTTTGGATTGAAGATACGAAAGAAACTTAGAAACACTAAGCCCACGAATTTGTGATTGACCGAGATATATCACAAGCTTGGGCAAACATGTGTACACATATATGCATTGACCGAGATAAAGTACAGAATATAAATGGAATAAGAAAAGGAGTTTTACGATAGAACAGGTTAGACGCACAACCACTAACGTCACATTCACATAACCACATACTATGTGTGTTTCCTACACATATAGGAATAGGATACTAATTAATGGATGCTCCATCAGCCGCGTGTTGTCCCACATTAGAATATACTCCTGACGTCATGGACAAACGTGTTTTGTGAGTCATCATAGATAGGTAAGACACTTGACCTGTCCGTGATGAGCATGATGTACACAAACTGGTGGAAAATTGGACTTGTCTGATATTTATCTTTAGGGTTTTTGAAAAAAACTAGCATATGCGAAAATGCACATACAAAATCTTAGTCATCTATTATTTTTGTTAGCCAAGAGTCTTGTGAATTTAGGTTATATAATCTATTGAAACATTCATGATTAGTTGATTGTCCTAATCCTACATGTAATTTTGACCGTATAGACTATGGATTGATTATTCTGAAGAATATGTGAAAGCAACTCAGAAACATATGATATCTTTGAGAAATAATCAAACTATCCCAAGACGAAATAAAATACTCATATTGTGCACTATTAGATTACTGTTCAGATTTAAATATGTAGAGTAAATTATAAAAGGATGAAATAGCTGCGATAAATATAAAACAAAATAGTTGAGATAAATTTAAACGGCCACTGATCCTCACAATGGTTAAATTCAACCCATAGGCAACTTACTATCATAAAGTGAAAAAGGATGAAACCACATGAATAACATCTCAACTCCGTAATATAATATGCACGGAAATGAACACAAAACAAATCAGCAGGACTTGATATTGGATACAAGGTTTCAAAGAGAGATATGGGGGTAAAGAAGAACAACAAGGGACTGGGGAGGGGATGGATGAAGCCGATTCTCTTATGTTCGGTAAGATACAGGGGAGGGGTAGTTCGGTTCTCACCTAGTGCTGCTTCTTCCTTCCTCTTTTATATCTCCCGCTGACCCACCATCCCTTGACACGTTACCCAAGATGATGTGTTATACAGACAGGTTTGACACCAACCAATAACACCAGGAGGCAGGTTCGGTTGCATCCTAACAAAATTCACCCTTTTCAGGAAACCAATAACAGCAGCAGAAGCCGTAAAATCAATTCATCGCCCTGTACGTACTTACATCTTACCTAGCTAGATGAGTGAAATGCGCCGCTAGTCCATAAACTCAAATTGATTACACACTTTAAGCCATCAACTCAGAAAGTGATCAGATTTAGTCCACAAACTCGTTTATTTGATCAAATAAGGCCAAAACCAATTAGAGAGGAGAAAAACCGGCCACATGGATTGGTGGAGCATTTCACTCTAGATAGATCATCAGCTCGATCGATCAAAGCAAATTTAAGCTTGGTACAGACACATAAGCAGGATTTATTTACCTGGAGTACAATTTACTTGGATTTAATTACACATACTTGTACAAGGAATATTTATTTAAATCGCAGTCCATTACATATGGCATCCACAGTGAGACTGCATGCATGCACACAGCAAAAATTTACTCCCTCCGTTCCTAAATATAAGTTTTTTAGACATTTCAAATGGACTACAACATACGGATGTATGTAGACATATTTTATAGTGTAGATTCACTCATTTTACTTCGTATGTAGTCATTTGTTGAAATCTCTAGAAAGACTTATATTTGGAAACGAAGGAAGTATATAGGTAGGTAGTAAGCGCCAATGAGGTTATCCACTATCCATGCACGCACGTACGGAGTCACTAGGTTCGACACAGGGTGAAGTGTTATACAGGCACAATAGAGTGGATGCAGGGCATCGTCCATACATCGGGAGTACAAATTACTCGGATTTAGTTACAGACATTAGGAGGGTTATTTATTTAAATCACACTCCACGGGTGAGGCTGCATGCATGCAGACAGCAAACATATACTAGTACGATACCATAATTTATATACGTATAGGTAGTGCCACTCCTGCACTGCTGTTTGCCACACTTGCGGCAGGAGTGACAGTGCCGCCGGCGGCTGTTGCTTGCAGCGTCATCAGAGCCACTCAAGTCTCCCCCCTGGGTGTACGCGTGGGACCCCTTGCCCCCCTTGCTGGAGCGTCAGCAGCATCAACCGGCGGTGCTCCCCTTCCTCCACCTCCTCGTCATTCTCATCATCTTCGTCCTCGTCGTCTTCTTCGAAGGCATCCTCGTCATCCTCATCATCGTCGTCCTCGTCGTCGTCCTCATCGTCGGAGGCGCTGAAGTCCTCCTCCTCGTACCCACGATGGCCTGCCAGTAAGAACTTATGTGCATCCTGTGGCCCGTACCCACGAGGGACTGCCGATGAGTTGCCCGAGCGAGCGACTGCCAGTGAGTCACTAGAGAACCCCTGCCCCTGCCCCCCAAGTTGCCCGTACCCACGATCACGAGGGACTGCCACTGAGGCCGGCAAATAGTCCCTAGAGAACCCATGCGCCCCCTGTCGCTCGTACCCACGAGGGACTGCCACTGAGTTGCTCGAACGAGCGACTGCCAGTGATTCTTTAGAGAACACCTTCGTCCCCCGCGGCTGCCGGGGTTGTTGCCGTAGCAGCAGCCACTGCAGCTCCTGCTCTCGCTGCCGCAGCTTTCGCTCTTGCTGCAGCCGCAGCTTACGCTCTCGCTGCAGCTTTTTCTTTCGCTTCCGCAGCTTTCGCTTCTGCTCCTTGTCCCCGAACAGGATATAGCCGGGCAAGCCAAAGATTCCTCCGAACGTCATTGCTAACTATCTGTTATAGGTATCTATCTATGGCTTGTGCGCATTGCTTTGTATGGATTGCCTCTATATATAGGCGCAAGTTAGCTGCCCTACCGTGGGTGCAAGTGGGAGAATTTGTGCTCCAATATGTTTGCTTTAGCATCTTATTCTAGTCCATCCGGGAAGGTATATCATCCTAACCATGTAAATGATCCTATTCGTATGCCATATGTGACCTATGAATGATAAAAGCAAGGATTCTATTCTTTTCTTAATTGCTAATTACGTAGAAGTAATTCTTATCCAGTTATTATATTTCAGCACCGAAACCCAGATTTACAAACTAATATTTTTAAATATTACAGCCTTGGGCACATTTGAGCCTTGGTTTTTTTATCAAACTAATATTTTTCACACAGGGCGTAAACTTGAAAGTTTTTCAGTGAAAGATTTACAAAGTATTTACTTGTGTAAATGTTTTCAGCAATTTCCAAATTTTTAAGTGTGGTTTTCAAGAAACTTAGATCCCAAGCTCAAGTGAATTTGAGACCCAAAAATCCTCACTCACCTTAGTATGTACTACTTATAAAAAATAGCCAAATCTCTGCCTAAAGATGCACATGCACTATTACATAAACTTGGAGGGTGACCTGAATGCACGGGCAACATCTTAATGTTCTACTAATTATATGACGATTCAAACTTTTTAAATATTACTTCTAAAGCTAGTCATTTGGCTTCAGTAAATTAGATTATAATAAAGTAACAATCATAAGTAGTGTGTTTACCTATTTGAAAATATGAAACCTACCCAAAATAATTCAATAAATTTGGACATACAATTTCGAGCAATGAAGTACTTTCATAAATGTATTAGTGTCTTCAAATATCATATCTTATCCTTTCGGAGGTTTTAGGTAATTACAACATTGGATGAATTGATGTATATGGGTCTATGCAGGTTAGAGGCAAATGTTGTAATGTTATACATATATGACTGAAGTACATATTATTAGAGGCTAGAGTAAAGCTGGACTGAAGACCATCTGATTTACGCTAATTTTTTTAAAATAATACATTTTTTAAATTAATTTTCAGAAATAATACACGGTTTTGATAATTTTCGAAAATATTACGGCCTCGTCTTCCTGGAGGATGACTGGATGATTAGCTCCAGTCGTCCTCCAGGAAGATGATTAGTTCCAGTCGTCCTCCAGGAGAGGAGAGGTGTGTTAACGTATAAGATCTTAACGTAAGTTAGTTAGAATAGGTCATGTATATCTTGTTCAAACAACCAGCGTATATCTCCACCGGTTGTTGTACTTATCCTGTATTTGTAATCTTGGCAATTAAGTCATTGCCCATATAAATACACGACCTGCCCTTCGGGGTATTGCACGGCAAACAATTCTCTTTAACTTGGTCGGCACCACCCCCAGCCTCCTCTCCAACACCGCCGGCACTCTCATCACCCAGCCCATCGGCACCCTTGCCACCAGTTCAAGCTCCTCTGCCGCACCCACGATCACCTCGATCGGAAACCTCATCACCCTACGTCTCACGAGGGACAACTTCCTTCTGTGGAAGACCCAGGCTGTCCCTGCCCTCGCCTCGAACGGCTTGTTCGGATATGTCTCCGGCACCGAAACGGAGCCGCCACACACCATCACAGAAGGCACCGACGATGCGGCCAAGGAGGTGGCCAATCCGGCGTTCCTTCGGTGGTACCAGCAGGATCAGCTGGTGATGATCGCCCTCCTCGGCTCCATGACCAGGATATCCTTGGACAGATGACGCAACTCTGCACGTCTGAACAGGTCTGGACTACTCTTCATGACATGTTTTCCTCACAAAATCGTGCCCGCGTCATGCAGCTGCGCTACCAGCTCTCCAACCTGAAGAAGAAGGACCTCACCGCCTCTGAGTACTACCACAAGATGCGGGGCTTTCCTGATGCCATGGCGTCCATCGGCAAGCCTCTCACCGACGAGGAGGTGCTTGGCTACATACTTGCCGGACTAGGTCCCGAGTTTGAGCCGTTGGTCACGTCGGTCACGGCGCGCGATGATCCCATCAGCCTCAGCAGCTTCTACGCATTCCTCCTCAGTGCCGAACTCCGCCTCGAGCAGCAGGCCTCCGTCGGCGCGATCCACCCTTCGGCGAACGTCGCCGCTCGCAACTCTGGTGGTCGCGGTGCTGGCCGCGGCAACCAGGGTGGAAACCAGGGTGGCCACCAGGGTGGACAAGGCGGCAGCAACAGTGGCAATCGTGGCCACGGCGGACGCGGCCGTGGCAACGGCCGCAGCAACCTCAAGTGTTAAGTCTGCAGCAAGTTTGGCCATGACGCGCTGCACTGCCGCAACCGCTTCAATCATGCATTCCAGCTTGAAGATCAGTGCGAGCGCTCCGCCAACACCGCCAACACGGGCTCCTACTCCATCGACACAAATTGGTACGTCGACACAGGGGCGACCGATCACCTGAGGAACGACCTTGATCGTCTCGCCATCCACGAGCGGCAAGGACAAGGTGCATGTCGCGAACGGAGCAGGTTTGTCTATCTCACATGTTGGTCATTTATCTATACCTGGCTCATCTAAACCACTTCACCTCCGCAATATTCTGCATGTTCCTGATGTTGACAAAAATCTGCTCTCTGTTAATCGATTAGCCTCTGACAATGATGCCTTTGCTGAATTTCATCCTCGTGTTTTTTATCTTAAGGACCGAGCAACGAGGACAGTTCTTCTTCGCGGTAGATGCCGCAATGGTCTTTACCCGGTGCCAAGCCTTCAGTCTTCGTTCCTTTCTTCAAATAATCGTCGAGCTTTTGCCGGTGTCAAGCTCTCCCCGGACCTTTGGCATCGCAGATTAGGTCATCCAGCAAAGAATGTCGTTGATTTAGTGCTTAGATCAAATAAATTCGCACCATCTCTCGAGTCTAGTGTGTGTGATTTTTGCCAACGAGCAAAGATACATCAGTTACCTTTTTATAATTCCAATCATGTTACTTATGCGCCTCTTGAACTTGTTCACACGGATGTTTGGGGTCCGGCCATCACATCTGTTGGTGGTTTTAAGTATTATGTGAGTTTTCTGGATGATTTCAGCCGTTTTTACATGGATTTTCCTTTTAAAACGCAAATCGGATGTGGAAGAAGTTTTCTACAATTTTCAGAAACATGTCGAACGCATGCTTGATACTAAGATCAAGACTGTTCAATCCGACTGGGGCGGTGAGTATCACTGTCTCAATCGCTACTTTGCTCGAGAAGGCATCACACACCGCGTCACTTGCCCACATACGTCACAACAAAACGGCATCGCTGAACGAAAACATTGTCATATAGTTTAAACAGGCATCGCCCTTCTTGCTCATTCATCACTTCCACTTTGTTTTTGGGATGAGGCCTTCCTCACTGCATGCTACCTCATTAATCGTATGCCAACACGTGTGCTCAAAAATTCCACACCTATTTCTTGTCTTTCGAATGAAAAACCAGACTACACTTTCCTTCGTGCTTTCGGATGTGCTTGCTCGCCGAATCTTCAGCCCTACAACAACAGGAAACTCGAATTTCGCTCTCATCAATGTGTTTTTCTCGGGTACAGTTC
Source organism: Triticum dicoccoides (assembly GCF_002162155.2). Taxonomy (NCBI): domain Eukaryota; kingdom Viridiplantae; phylum Streptophyta; class Magnoliopsida; order Poales; family Poaceae; genus Triticum; species Triticum dicoccoides. The sequence goes on from NC_041392.1 coordinate 4,591,179, forward strand.
CATGCATAAAGGGTATAAGTGTCTGGATCAGACTAGTGGTCGCATATACATCTCACGGGATGTTGTTTTTTATGAACATGTGTTTCCTTTTGCCACTTCTCCACCACCATCACAACCAACCGAGCCCCTTCTTCCTACACCTTCTTCCATCTTTCCGGTTACCCAGCCAGCTATAGTGGATGATCGCATGCGACGATATGATATTTCCTTGCTCACTGACCCGTCGTGCAGCTCTCCTTTGCCCGCAGGTACTGCTCCAACGTTGCCTTCTGGATCGACGACGCCCTCTGACTTGACGCCGCCCTCTGGCTCGGCGTCTCCCTGCATGCGCCATGCAGATGGGCCTGTGCCATCGACACCCCGCTCTGGGCCTCGGGTGCCTAGCCCCGGCCCACGATCGCCTAATGCGGCTTCCCCTACGGAGCCTGCTTCACCGGCCTTGGCGACTCCTTCGTCATCCACGTCCCATGAGCCGGCCTCTGCAGTGCCGGCTTGTCCTTCTGTTGTTGCGCCGCCATTGACTGCGCCACATCCAATGACAACACGGCTCCGCGACAACATCGTCCAGCCGTTGGTCCAATCCGACGGTACCGTGCGCTATGACCCTTGACGCCGCGCCTTCCATGCGCCTCCCCGGTCCTATCGTCTTGCTCTCAATGATGCAAAGTGGCGCTCCGCCATGGAAGACGAGTTTTCTACTCTTCAACAGAACAACACTTGGACTCTCGTGCCTCGTCCTGCTAGCAAGAACATCATCAGCTGTAAGTGGGTCTTTAAGGTAAAGCATAAGCCTGATGGCTCCCTGGACAAATTCAAGGCTCGTCTCGTCGCTCGCGGCTTCACTCAACAACATGGTATTGACTACATGGATACGTTTTCTCCCGTCGTCAAACCAGCCACGGTGCGTCTTGTGCTTTCTCTGGCTGTGTCTCGTGGGTGGCACCTACGGCAAGTGGATATCAGCAACGCGTTCCTACACGGTATTCTAACCGAAGAGGCCTATATGCAGCAACCCCTGGCTTTCATGAACCTGTTTATCCTGATTACGTCTGCAAATTGCACAAAGCATTATATGGGTTAAAACAGTCACCTCGGGCCTGGTATGCTCGCCTAAGTGACCGTCTTCAGCAGCTGGGCTTTACCTAATCAGCAGCTGACACCTCCCTGTTCATCTTTGCTCAGGGTGATCTTACCATCTACATGCTTGTGTACATTGATGACATTATCATTGCCAGCTCCTCTTCATCAGCATTGGATCATTTTCTCCGTCAACTGTCTGCTACCTTTCCGGTGAAGGATCTTGGAACTTTACAGTACTTCTTGGGTATTGAGGTCCTTCGCAATTCAGGGGGAATGATTCTGCCACAACAGAAGTATGCCCTTGATCTCTTACAGCGCACCAACATGGCGAATTGCAAAGCAGTATCGACACCCATGTGTACCCATGACAAGCTCACAAGAGATTCTGGACATGGCCTGAATGAGGAAGAGTTGTTTCAGTACAGAAGCACGTTCGGGGCACTTCAGTATTTGACCTTGACACGGCCTGATTTATCCTATGCCGTCAACAAGGTCTGCTAGTATCTATCACGACCTACTGATGTGCATTGGGAAGCTGTGAAGAGAATTTTGTGGTTTGTGAAAGGCACTGTGTCTACAGGATTGACCACTACTAGGAAAAAGGCTAGCAGCAGCGCAGGTTTTGTGCTCACTAGTAGCGCGGGTAGGTGCGCTACTAATAAGGCGCTACAGCTATTGCTTAGCAGTAACGCGCTTCCGCACGCGCTACTGCTAGGGCAAATAGCTGCAGCGTTTGTTCACTCCCACGCTACTGCTAATGTAACTACTGGCAGCGTGTTTTCTCGCCATCGCTACTAGTATTCTTTTTTTATTTTTTTATTTTTAGTGTATTTATGCGCCATAGGACAAATATTGGTACAATACCAGTTATGAGGTTTACATCATTATGTCCATAACAGTGTGTCAAATGAAGGTGGATTAGGTTCAAGTGGAGGCAATATGTGGTGCATGTCAAAAGTATACTACTAATCCAAACTTGATCTAGTCTGGACTAGTAGTACTCTCGATGTGCACCACATGTTGCCTCCACTTAAATCTAATCCGCCAGCACAAGCTATTTAATCATCATCATAGTCATTACCACCAACAGTATTTATTTAATCATCACTACTAGCTAATAATAATCACCATAGTCATTACCACCAACACTAGCTATTTTATCATCATAGTAATAGTGTAGCACATCATCATCATCAAACTCATTTCTAGCTAGCTAATCACTCCTGCTGCTCTCTCTTAGGTAAAATAACATAAAACATGTGTAGCTCTCCTCCTTGATCAAGTTGGAGCATGCAGATGAACCTGTCTCCTAATCATGGGTAGCACATCTGTTTGCTGCCCCCTAGTACTTCTCTGCGCTCCCCCATCACATATTTGGTCCACTCTTGCACTATTAAGCATCCGTCGCTAATCTTGAATGCACTAAAGTAATTTGTAGGATATCTTGGCCGTAAGCTAATAATACTCATGGTACCTTTAGTCTCGATCCCATAAGGCACAACATTCATCGGGAGTCCCTGTTGAAGAACATCGTATGGTAACATACTTAGCAATGAAGTTTAGCTTCAAAAATAATGTATGGAAAAGATGCACTGAGGACAAATAGTAAAAATCTTACCATCCTTCCTAAATAGATGTGACCGTAGTTCATTACGAACACTATTGATCGCACGTTTTCAGTACTAACATTTCTAAATGCAGGAAGAAAATTTGTCTTGACAGTATCAAGATCCTCAAGCCATGAAACATAATGACTTAGCTCCTCGCAGTTGAGTTCAGCCTCGGGACAGTAGTAGGTCCTGTCTACCAAGCGTTGGACATGTTTGCTTGCATCAAAATAAGCTGAAAATACAAATTAGTTGTCAACTATTTTTGAATAAACAATATCAAAGACATAAATATGGTTGAGAAACTTACATAATGGTATAACTGGAGGCGTCTGCACATCGACCCAGATGTCGGTATTACCTTCAATATCATCTTCCGTACGAATATCAAAAGTGATAACCATATCAGGCTCAAATGCATAAGTCTTGCATAGTGCTCGCCATGTTTTGCATCCAAAATAGGTGTAGTCGTCTGAATTGTATAATTTTGTGTGGAAAATATAACCATGCTCGGTCTTCAAGTAAACTTTCTTTACCTCCATAGTATGACTGAAACCTATCTTATCCAATACAAAAACTCTTGCATGGCAGGGGATACGCTAGGGGAAAACTTTGTTTTTGCCACTCTAGTTTTTGCCCACTTTGCTTATGCCACTCTAGAATTTGACATTTCACTTTTGCCACTCTTAGTTTTTGACAATATATCACTTTTGACATTCAGTGGCAAAAGCAAAATTTTCAGAGTGGCAATTGTGATACATTGTCAAAAGCTAAGAGTGGCAAAAGTGAAATAAAAAATTATCGGTTTTGCCACGGAATGGCATTTGTGATGTATTATTGAAAGCAAAGAGTGGCAAAAGTGAGGTCAAATTCTAGAGTGGCATAAGCAAAATTGACAAAAGCTAGAGTGGCAAAAACAAAGTTTTCCCATACGCTAGTACAATAGTAAAAGAAATATAAGTTGAAGCAAATGAAGCAGATGTCATGCTTAATTACGAAAAAAGACTTGTCGTTGTGACTTACTGTATCCGCTTCGAAGTTCTCGTCCAGCTTGATGCTGAAGCGCCTATCATCATTTAGGAAGATTCTGTCGCACAGGTCGCGCTCGTCTTCGTAGTATTTGCAAATACCGAAATCCTTTTCGTCGTTAGACATTTCCTATGTTCATAGTTAAAACATTAATTGAAAATCAATCGAAGACAACTACCAGGATACTCAACACACAAATCCGGGGCACTCGATATTTCCTACATATTCTGGCACAAGTCATGCCAAAATTCACGGAAAAATCCGGCATAACCTTTAAAATAGGACATATCGAGCGCCGAAAATTTGCCGGAACAGAAATGAATCAACACTATGGCAAAACATGTTGGGGAACATAGCAGAAATTCAAAATTTTCTACACAACACCAAGATCAATCTATGGAGTAATCTAGCAACGAGGGAAGGAGAGAGCATCTACATACCCTTGTACATCGCTAAGCGGAAGCGTTCAGGTGAACGGGGTTGATGGACTCGTACTCGTCGTGATCCAAATCACCGATGATCCTAGTGCCGAACGGATGGCACCTCCGCGTTCAACACACATGCAGCCCGGTGACGTCTCCCACGCCTTGATCCAGCAAGGGGAGAAGGAGAGGTTGGGGAAGACTCCGTCCAGCAGCAGCACGACGGTGTGGTGGTGGTGGAGGAGTGCGGAACTCTAGCAGGGCTTCGCCAAGCACTACGAGAGACGAGGAGGGAGAGAGGTAGGGCTACACCTTGGGAGAGTTCATCTCATGTCTTGGGCAGCCCCAAAACCTCCACTATATATAGGGGTAAGGGGGAGGGGGAAGCGCCCTAGGGTTTCCCCTAGGGGGGGGGGCAGCCAGGGCAGATGGGATCTCCCCCTTGGGTGACTTGGCCCCCAAGCCAGGAGGTGGGAACCCTAGATGGGGCGCCCCAAATCCCCTGGTCACGTGGGAATAGGTGAGGGGGCGCACAGCCCCTTAGTGGGCTGGTTTGCCCCCTTCCCTTGGCCCATGAAGCCCCCCAACACTTGTCGGGGCTCCCGAAACACCTTTCGGTCATGTTGGTCATCACCCGGTACCTCCGGAACACTCCCGGACTCCAAAACCCTTCGTCCAATATATCAATCTTTACCTCCGGACCATTCCGGAACTCCTTGTAACGTCCGGGATCTCATCCGGGACTCCGAACAACATTCGGTAACCGCGTACATACTTTCCCTATAACGTTAGCGTCATCGAACCTTAAGTGTGTAGACCCTACGGGTTCGGGAATCATGCAGACATGACCGAGACACCTCTCCGGCCAATAACCAACAGCGGGATCTAGATACCCATGTTGGCTCCCACATGTTCCACGATGATCTCATCGGATGAACCACGATGTCAAGGATTCAGTCAATCCCGTATACAATTCCCTTTGTCCAGCGGTATTGTACTTGCCCGAGATTCGATCGTCGGTATCCGATACCTTGTTCAATCTCATTACCGGCAAGTCTCTTTACTCGTTCCGTAACACATCATCCCGTGATCAACTCCTTGGTCACATTGCGCATATGATGATGTCCTACCGAGTGGGCCCAGAGATACCTCTCCGTCACACGGAGTGACAAATCCCAGTCTCAATTCGTGCCAACCCAACAGACACTTTCGGAGATACCCATAGTGTACCTTTATAGCCACCCAGTTACGTTGTGATGTTTGGCACACCCAAAGCATTCCTACGGTATCCGGGAGTTGCACAATCTCATGGTCTAAGGAAATGATACTTGACATTAGAAAAGCTTTAGCATACGAACTACACGATCTTTGTGCTAGGCTTATGATTGGGTCTTGTCCATCACATGATTCTCCTAATGATGTGATCCCGTTATCAACGACATCCAATGTCCATGGTCAGGAAACCGTAACCATCTATTGATCAACGAGCTAGTCAACTAGAGGCTTACTAGGGACATGGTGTTGTCTATGTATCCACACATGTATCTGAGTTTCCTATCAATACAATTATAGCATGGATAATAAACGATTATCATGAACAAGGAAATATAATAATAATCAATTTATTATTGCCTCTAGAGTATATTTCCAACAGTCTCCCACTTGCACTAGAGTCAATAATCTAGTTCACATCGCCATGTGATTAACACTCACAGGTCGCATCGCCATGTGACCAACATCCAAAGAGTTTACTAGAGTCAATAATCTAGTTCACATCACTATGTGATTAACACTCAATGAGTTCTGGGTTTGATCATGTTGCTTGTGAGAGAGGTTTTAGTCAACGGGTCTGCAACATTCAGATCCATATGAACTTCGCAAATCTCTACGCTATATTTGGAGCCATTTCAAATAACTGTTCTACTTGGAGCTATTCCAAATTGTTGCTCCATTATACGTATCCGGTATCTCTACTCGGAGCTATCCGGATAGGTGTTAAGTTTGCATCGATGTAACTCTTTACGTCGAACTCTTTATCACCTCCATAACCGAGAAACATATCCTTATTCCTCTAAGGATAATTTGACCGCTATCTGGTGATCTACTCCTAGATCACCTTTGTACCCTCTTGCCAGACATGTGGCAAGGCACACATTAGGTGCGGTACTCAGCATGGCATACCGTATAGAGCCTATGACAAAAGCATAGGGGACGACCTTCGTCCTTCCTCTTTCTCCTGCCGTGGTCGAGCTTTAACTCTTAACTTCATACCTTACAACTCAGGCAAGAACTCCTTCTTTGACTGATCCATCTTGAACACCTTCAAAATCATGTCAAGGTATGTGCTCATTTGAAAGTACCATTAAGTGGTGTTTGATCTATCCTTATAGATCTTGATGCTCAATGTTTAAGTAGCTTAATCTAGGTTTTCCATTCAAAAACACTTTTCAAATAACCCTATATGCTTTCCAGAAATCCTTCATCATTTCGGATCAACAATATGTCATCCAGATATACTTATCAGAAATGTTGTAGTGCTCCCACTCACTTTATTGTAAATACAAGTTTCTAACAAACTTTGTATAAACCCATAAACTTTGATTACTCCATCAAAGTGTATATTCCGACTCCGAGATGCTTGCTCTAGTCCATCGAAGGATCGCTGGAGCTAGCATACCTTTTAGCATCCTTAGGATAGACAAAACCTTTCTGATTGTATCACATACAACCTTTCCTTACGAAAACTGGTAAGGAAACTTGTTTTGACATCCATCTGCCAGATTTCATAAATGCAGCTTATGCTAACATGATTCCGACGGACTTAAGCATCGCTACGGGTGAGAAAATCTCATTGTAGTCAACTACTTGAACTTGTGAAAAACTCTTCGCCACAAGTCGAGCTTCATAGACAGTGACATTACCATCCACGTCCGTCTTCTTCTTGAAATCCACATGACCTAACAGCCTTACGACCATCAAGTAGTTCTTCCAAAATCTACACTTTGTTTTCATACATGGATCCTATGGCCTCGAGCCAATTTTCGGAATCCGGGCCCACCATCGCTTCTCCATAGCTCATAGGTTCATCGTTGTCCAACAACGTGACCTTTAAGACAGGGTTACCACTTAGAAGTTGTACACACCCTTGTCAACCTATGAGGTTCGATAGTAACTCGATCTGAAGCTCCCTGATCATCATCATTGGCTTTCTCTTCAACTGAGGCAGGTGCCACAGAAACATTTCTCCTGTGCTACGCTACTCTCTGGTTGAAGTAAAGGTTCAACAACCTTATCAAGTTCTATCTTCCTCCCACTCAATTCTTTCAAGAGAAACTCTTTCTCGAGAAAGGGCCTGATTCTAGAAACAATCCCTATTGCTTTCAGATCTGAGACAGGAGGTATACCCAACTGTTTTGGGTGTCCTCTTTGGGTTCGAGCTTATCAGCCTGAAACTTTTTCACATAAGCGTCGCAGCCCCAAACCTTTTAAGAAATGACAACTTAGGTTTCTCTGAACCATAGTTTATACGGTGTCGACTCAAAAGGAATTGCGTGGTGCCCTATTTAAAGTGAATGTGGTTGTCTCTAATGCCTAAACCCATAAACTATAGTGGTAATTCGATAAGAGACATCATGGTATGCACTATGTCCAATAGGGTGCAGTTATGATGTTCGGACACACCATCACACTATGGTGTTCCAGGCTGTATCAGTTGTGAAACCATTTCCACAATGTCTTAATTCTGTGCCAAACTCGTAATTCAGATATTCATCTCTATGATCATATCATAGATGTTTTATCCTCTTGTCATGACGATCTTTCAACTTCACCCTGAAATTACTTGAACCTTTCAATAATTTGGACACGTGATTCATCAAGTAAATATACAACATCTACTCAAATCATCTGTGAAGTAAGAACATAACGATATCCACTACATGCCTCAGCACTCATTGGACTGTACACATCAAGATGTATTACTTCCAACAAGTTGCTTTCTTGTTCCATCTTACTGAGAAACGAGGCCTTTCAGTCATCTTCCCATGCGGTATGATTTGCATGTCTCAAGTGATTCAAAATCAAGTGAGTCCAAAGATCCATCAACATGGAGCTTCTTCATGCGTTTTATACCAATATGACTCAAATTGCAGTGCCACAAGTATGTGGTTCTATCATTACTATCTTATATCTTTTGGCATGAACATGTGTATCACTATGATCGGGATTCAATAAACCATTCATTTTAGGTGTAAGACCATTGAAGGTATTATTCAAATAAACAGAGTAACCATTATTCTCCTTAAATGAATAACCGTATTGCGATAAACATAATCGTATCATGTCTACGCTCAACGCAAACACCAAACAACAATTATTTAGGTTTAACACCAATCCTGATGGTAGACGGAGCGTGTGACATTTGATCACATCAACCTTGGAAACTCTTCCAACACACATCGTCGTCTCACCTTTGGCTAGACTCCGTTTATTCTGTAGCCTTTTATTTCGAGTTACTAACACTTAGCAACTGAACCTGTATCTAATACCCTGCTGCTACTAGGAGTACTAGTAAAGTACACATTTAATATAATATATGTCCAATACATACTTCTGTTAACCTTGCCAGCCTTCTCATCTACCAAGTATCTAGGGTGGTTCTGCTTCAGTGACCGTTCCCCTTATTACAGAAGCACTTAGTCTTGGGCTTGGGTTCAACTTTGGGTTTCTTCACTAGAGCAGCAACTGATTTGTTGTTTCATGAAGTATCCCTTTCTTGCCATTGCCCTTCTTGAAACTAGTGGTTTTACTAACCATCAACAATTGATGCTCCCTTTTGATTTCTACTTTCGCGGTGTCGCGAATAGCTCAAGGATCATATCTATCCCTGATATGTTATAGTTCATCTCGAAGCTCTAGTAGCTTGGTGGCAGTGACTTTGGAGAACCATCACTATCTCATCTGGAAGATCAACTCCCACTCGATTCAAGCGATTGTTGTACTCATACAATCTGAGCACATGCTCAACGATTGAGCTTTTCTCCTTAGTTTGCAGGCTTAAGAAACTTGTCAAAGGTCTCATACCTCTTGACGTGGGCACTAGCCTGAAATCCCAATTTCAGTCCTTGGAACATCTCATATGTTCTGCGATGTTTCAAAAACGTCTTTGGTGCCTCAATTCTAAACCATTTAGCATAACACACTGAACTATCATGTAGTCATCAAAACATGTATGTCAGATGTTCACAACATCTACAACTGACGCTTGAGGTTCAGCTCACTGAGCGGTGCATTAAGGACATAAACCTTCTGTGCAGCAATGAGGACAATCCTCAGTTTATGGACCCAGTCCGCATAATTGCTACTATCAACTTTCAACTAAATTTTCTCTAGGAACGCATCTAAAACAGTAGAACTAAAGCGTAAGCTATGACATAATTTGCAAAAGTCCTTTTGACTATGTTCATGATAATTAAGTTCATCTGATTATTTCATGAACTCCCACTCAGATAGACATCCCTCTAGTCATCTAAGTGATACATGATCCGAATTGACTAGGCCGTGTCTAATCATCACGTGAGACGGACTAGTCATCATCGATGAACATCTCATGTTGATCGCATCTTCTATACGACTCATGTTCAACCTTTCGGTCCTCCGTGTTCCGAGGCCATGTCTGTACATGCTAGGCTCGTCAAGTCAACCTAACTGTTTCGCATGTGTTCCGAGGCCATGTCTGTACATGCTAGGCTCGTCAACACCCGTTGTATTCGAACGTAAGAATCTATCACACCCGATCATCACGTGGTGTTTCGAAACGACGAACCTTCACAACGGTGCACAGTTAGGGAGAACACTTTTCTTGAAATTTTAGGGAGGGATCATCTTATTTAAGCTACCGTCGTTCTAAGCAAATAAGATGTAAAACATGATAAACATCACATGCAATCAAATAGTGACATGATATGGCCATCATCTCTTCGCTCCTTTTGATCTCCATCTTCGGGGCTCCATGATCATCATCGCCACCGGCATGACACCATGATCTCCATCGTCATGATCTCCATCATTGTGTCTTCATGAAGTTGTCTCGCCAACTATTACTTCTACTACTACAGCTAACGGTTAGCAATAAAGTAAAGTAATTACATGACGTTTATGTTGACATGCAGGTCATAAATAAATTAAGACAACTCCTATGGCTCCTGCCGGTTGTCATACTCATCGACATGCAAGTCGTGATTCCTATTACAAGAACATGATCATCTCATACATCACATATATCATTCATCACATCCTTTGGCCATATCACTTCACAAAACACTTGCTGCAAAAACAAGTTAGACGTCCTCTAATTGTTGTTGCAAGTTTTTATGTGGCTGCTATAGGTTGCTAGCAAGAACGTTTCTTACCTACGCCAAAACCACAACGTGAATTGCCAATTTCTATTTACCCTTCATAAGGACCCTGTTCATCGAATCTGATCCGACTAAAGTGGGAGAGACAGACACCCGCCAGCCACCTTATGCAACTAGTGCATGTCAGTCGGTGGAACCAGTCTCACGTAAGCGTACCTGTAAGGTCGGTCCGGGCTGCTTCATCCCACAATGCCGCCGAATCAAGATAAGACTAGTGACGGCAAGTAAATCGACAAAATCGACGCCCACAACTACTTTGTGTTCTACTCGTGCATAGGAACTACGCATAGACCTAGCTCATGATGCCACTGTTGGGGAACGTAGCAGAAATTCAAAATTTTCTACGCAACACCAAGATCAATCTATGGAGTAATCTAGCAATGAGGGAAGGAGAGTGCATCTACATACCCTTGTAGATCGCTAAGCGAAAGCGTTCAAGTGAACGGGGTTGATGGACTCGTACTCGTCGTGATCCAAATCACCGATGATCCTAGTGCCGAACGAACGGCACCTCTGCGTTCAACACACATGCAGCCCGGTGACGTCTCCCACGCCTTGATCCAGCAAGGGGAGAAGGAGAGGTTGGGGAAGACTCCGTCCAGCAGCAGCCCGACGGGGTGGTGGTGGTGGAGGAGCGCGGAACTCTAGCAGGGCTTCGCCAAGCACTACGAGAGACGAGGACGGAGAGAGGTAGGGCTGCGCCTTGGGAGAGTTCATCTCATGTCTTGGGCAGCCCCAAAACCTCCACTATATATAGGGGCAAGGGGGAGGGGGAGGCGCCCTAGGGTTTCCCCTAGGGGGGGGGGGGCGGCAGCCAGGGCAGATGGGATCTCCCCCTTGGGTGACTTGGCCCCCAAGCCAGGAGGTGGGAACCCTAGATGGGGTGCCCCAAACCCCCTGGTCAAGTGGGAATAGGTGAGGGGGGCGCACAACCCCTTAGTGGTCTGGTTTGCCCCCTTCCCTTGGCCCATGAAGCCCCCCAACACTTGCCGGGGCTCCCGAAACACCTTTCGGTCATGCTGGTCATCACCCGGTACCTCCGGAACACTCCCGGACTCCAAAACCCTTCTTCCAATATATCAATCTTTACCTCCGGACCATTCCGGAACTCCTCGTAACATCTGGGATATCATCCGGGACTCCGGCCAATAACCAACAGCGGGATCTGGATACCCATGTTGGCTCCCACATGTTCCACGATGATCTCATCGGATGAACCATGATGTCAAGGATTCAGTCAATCCCGTATATAATTCCCTTTGTCCAGTGGTATTGTACTTGCCCGAGATTCGATCGTCGGTATTCGATACCTTGTTCAATCTTATTACCGGCAAGTCTCTTTACTCGTTCCGTAACACATCATCCCGTGATCAACTCCTTGGTCACATTGCGCATATGATGATGTCCTACCGAGTGGGCCCAGAGATACCTCTCCGTCACACGGAGTGACAAATCCCAGTCTCGATTCGTGCCAACCCAACAGACACTTTCGGAGATACCCATAGTGTACCTTTATAGCCACCCAGTTACGTTGTGACGTTTGGCACACCCAAAGCATTCCTACGGTATCCGGGAGTTGCACAATCTCATGGTCTAAGGAAATGATACTTGACATTAGAAAAGCTTTAGCATACGAACTACACGATCTTTGTGCTAGGCTTATGATTGGGTCTTGTCCATCACATGATTCTCCTAATGATGTGATCCCGTTATCAACAACATCCAATGTCCATGGTCAGGAAACCGTAACCATCTATTGATCAACGAGCTAGTCAACTAGAGGCTTACTAGGGACATGGTGTTGTCTATGTATCCACACATGTATCTGAGTTTCCTATTAATACAATTATAGCATGGATAATAAACGATTATCATGAACAAGGAAATATAATAATAATCAATTTATTATTGCCTCTAGCGCATATTTCCAACAAAACATAGGCCACTCGGAGGTGTAACCTGCAAACATGACCGGCCACTTGGATATTGGGCAACACAAGATATACATTTCAAAATATCTTATAGGACTCAAATTAGCATGCATTCAATAAGCAAAAGTAAATCATCTCATGCGTTCGTACATAGTCGAATATTATCACTAATACATCCCGAATAGTGTCATACATGTAACATCACTAATACAACTAAAACCCTAGCACACGATGGGTATCGGCGCGGGCGGTGGACACCCACAGAGAAGGAACCATCACGGGATCATAGCTCCAGTGAGATCCCTGGAGAACGTGCCAGGTATTGGAGATCCTGTGCTCCAACGCAAACAAGTAGCGACGGACGTGCGCGTCCTCCTCACTGACACGGTGACGCACCACCTCCACGGAGTCCTCGAGCCTATGGACCGTCACTGGCCCATGCGACCGCCACCAAAGAAGGTTCGGGTCAACGACAGGCTGGCTCCTCACCAA